>NW_028263377.1:3003136-3181886 GCF_051168715.1 Poecilia mexicana | reverse complement strand
TCTCTTCAGTACTTTAACCTTCTGTAGAATGGGCTCAGTATCTCCAGTAGAAGTAGTCACCAGTTTCAGATGAATTGGGATTCCTGTCTCAAACAGGACAATACCTTTCGCCTGCAGCAGCCCCAGCAGCTGTTTTCAGGGTGTTGGCAGAAGGTGTGGTCAGGCTCTAGCATGCTGGCTCCTCCTGCAGGGATGTGGCACAGCAATTTAGAGTGTTACTGGTGTTACTGGCAGTGGAGAAACGGGGGGATGCAGAGGATGACCAGTGGCTGCAGCTTATTGGCCCCTTCAGATGTGTTTACCAGATCCAATTGGAAGACAGAGCATCATGAAAGATCCCGCCCTCCCTAAAGTTGTTGGACGGTCGGACCTGTCAGCTCTTTAACTCTGCTGAGCGTAAAGTTGTTGTTCTGCTGCTCAGCAGCTCTTCTTTACATGTTTATTATGCTTTATATTGGCTGATCTTGGTTTTCTCTCTGTATAATAACAACTGTTTTTATGGCTCCACTGGTTCTGGTTCCAGTGTTTCGTCCCAGCCATAATAGAACATCAATAAGTTGAAAAATATTGTCTCACATAGTTAAACTGAGTCCTTTCAAAAGTCCAATCAGCACCTCTGGGTGGGTGGTTGGTCTTTGTTGTGTGTCAGGACACTTTGCTGTTGGACTGGTGAACTGGTACAGATACGCCCCGCCCCCCAGAGTCCTCCACCTTCCTGACGGTTTTCTCAGCTGTATTTATTGCTGCATGCTCACCCAACCGATGTTGGTTCCGGCTTAGACAGAGGTGAAAGATTTTCCATATTTTTCTTTAGCCAGTGGTCTTATTACACCCGGCCCCCCATCACTGCCCAACCCCTGTCTTCAGAACTGTGACCCTTGACCTTTAACTCCTCTTTAAACCAAAGCCTTTTCTATTTTTTCTTCTCTGTGCTCCCTCTGTTCTGTTCTTTTCATCACCGGTTCTTTGTGTCATGAGAAGCTGGAGCTGAATGCTCCTCCTGACACATGGAGCATAAATGTTTCACTCTGCTGAAGACGCATGCTCACTTTGTGGAACATCCTAATGCAACTAAAGAAAACACATAGTCTTATTTTACCTGAACTGTTACGTTGATTCTTTCATTTATGTTTGAGAAATCCTTCAATCGTCCATGGCAACCATTGGGGCTCTTGCTCTCATGGAGCTCCTCCTTGGAGCTGCGGTCTCCAGTTGAGCCATCTTTTTGAGTTAATGATCAGGGCGTGATAGTGTTGAAGTCTGGATCAGTCTGGGCATGAAGGCTTTCTAATCTATTCTGTTAATTAGTTGTGGGGCTCAATTTAAAATTTTGATCAAGTTAATCGCAGAGTCTGTAATTAAGTGAATCTAATCCCATAGTAATCGATCAATGTATTCACAAAATAAATATTTTCAGTTCAAAAACCATTTTTGCTGCTAAGTTGTTGAATAAATAGACATATTAGCTCAATAAAAAAGATATCTATTGTTTTTAATCGGTTCTTCTACCATCAGATTGAAGCAAAGTGTTGTTCCATCCATTAAGGTTCCCAGTATTTCAGGAACTCCTGATCATTGATGGAACTTCTTTCAAATGTGGACTCTGGATGCTGACATTGTCAATGTTACCTGGTTTGCATTGAGATGCTATTTTAGGCTTGAATAGCTTCCTTGATAGGTTAACTCCTTTTAGCAGCTTGAACACAACAAAGGTCTTTTCCAGCGTCCCATCAGATTGTTTTTTGAAACAAAATTAACCAGCAGTAGGCAGAATGGCTTTATTTCTCATCGCAGTTGTTGCACACTTGTGCATCAGTTTTATGGGCGTACCAAAAACACATGAATACAGTGGTTCTGGCTCAGGACTTTTGTATGTTTTTTTTAAAAGAATGATTAATTGCATTAAAATTAATTAATTAGTTGTAATTACTCAAACAAAATGAATGTGTTCAAATTACTGATATCAGTTTTTAACATCATCTTGTTCGTCCTTCACATAACACCTCTCCAGATGTAAGCTGAGATGGACCTGATTCTGAAGAATGTGGTTCTGAGTCTGTAGTTATATATCAGATAGATGTTTCCTCCATTAAATGAACATTTCTAAACAAACAACTAAAAGAAGTAATTTAAAATGGCATAGCAGGAGTTTGTAATGTTGCTCTGGAACTGTTTCAGTGATTTTCATTCACTCTTGTAAAAAGCTTCAATGTATGGATCAGTTGTATGATCCATCTTTACCATCCATAACAATCACTGCCTGCACCCAGCTGAGCATCAGTAGGTTTAAACAGCCACCCCCACTCATACCAGAACACTACCCCACCCGAATGCTAAATTCCCAGTTGGCGTTACCATGGATATCGTCTTTGTGTCCCTCAGAAACCTGGTAGCTCCAATGGGAAGATCTGTCCTCATCTTGATTCTTGGCTCTGTGACGGCCTTTACCACCAAACCTGGACAAAACACAGAGAGTCAAAGCCACTGCCACATTTAATGAAACTATGCACATGGAAAATTGGTCTTATCAGCACCTGAACACTCTTCATCCTCCCCCAATGCCACTGGAGACCATCAGTGCCCTGGTCACCATCAAAGAACTTGTTTGACCCCTACCATTACCACCTGCTGACCCACAGCTTATACCATAGGCTGAAACCATGGAAACAGCTCAAGAATGGGCTGGATAAGAAAACAGACTGATAAGAAAACCACAGGCCTTGCAGTATGTGCTCTGTCACCAACTTGCTATTGGTTCTGGTGATCCTCCCATTAAAGTTAGCGGCCAGCAGTGATGAGTCCGCTTCATTTGAAACAGTGGTTGAGTTGAGTTGTCATGTACAGAGCTGGTGTTTTGCATGAATCAGTGTCAGACCAACAGAGGAAGTGTTCAGAAATACATTTGATTTAGAGTTTACATATGTTACATCATGCAGTTAAAGTCTAATTTGACTTTGCATCTTTTCTCTGCTCATCATGTTGCTTCTCTGTTGGTTTCTCATGTCTGTTTTTCTTTTGCTCACAGGACCAGAAAACTGCAGATCAGAAACATTCCGCCTCACCTGCAGTGGGAGGTTAGTTCTTGTTCCGTCATAAACACACTGGGTCTGACCTCTGCACTCACACTGCCAACCGCCCTCATCTTATCGCTCTTCTGGTTTGAATCCAGTCTGGCTGCAGCCTGTCTGGCTCAGCCAAGAGAGTCACATCAGATGTTAAATTCCAGAAGTTTTTTTTTCCTGGTTTAGTTGAAGAAAACAAAAAACAATGAATTAATAAAATAATAAAAAAATAGGTTTGATAAATGAAATGAAATGAACTAGTTCCAAACTGAATATGATGCAGAAGCAAATACAAACCTCCTATTCTATATTATCAAGTACCTTTGTGATTTATAAATTTTTTGAAACCAGAATTTTTCATCCTTTATGAAGCAGAAGTCTCCTCAGCCATGTTTTTTGCAGTTTGCTGCAGAGATGAATCCTGTGTCAGACATTTTCCATTCAGATTCACCCTGCTGCCCTGCTTCTTGCTCTGCTGCATGCAGGTTGCATGTTCTGCCCCATGCAGAGGTTGGTGTCTCTTTGGGTGTCTCAGCTTTGACCCCCAGTCCAAACGCTCTGTTGGAAACACTGTTACAGTGATGGGGAGACAACTAGTTGCTGTAAAAAGATGTTTCAGTCATATATCTTTAAATCAAATGCCATGGTCCAAAAACATTTAACCAAACTGCAATTAGTCCAACGTATGGCATCTCGTCTTGCACTGAATTATTCTGTATACACAAATATTATCAATATGCATAGTCATTACGTTGGACCTTGGTTAAAAATAAATTGCCCTTTTAATGCAGTTTTTAAAAAATACATTTTTATGTATGTAAGATACCAAATGTTTTATATAGTCAACTTTTATTTATCCATACTTGACACAGTTTTAATACAAGATATTCTTTAAAAGGCTGTTTTGCTTTTCCACCATCCAGCAGGAATGCTGGACATCTGTCTGTTGTTTGAGCTTTTAAAAGCTCTTTTAAAATGTAGTTATTTTACTACATAAAGTGCTATAATTGTGCCTTTGCAAATGAATACAGTGTGTTACTACTGTTATGTTGAGTATGTGTAACTGTTTCTGTAATAAATATATATATTTTTATGATGTGGAAACCGGGAAGGGTTTTCTTTACAAATGTCTTCATATAAGAATCGTTCCTGTCATAAATGTCAGTTTCACATCAGACTGCATTTATTCTGTCGATGATCGCTGGCTGCAAGTGGTTTGTGATGCTATTTCTAATATTGCTTTTCTCACTACAACAACTTGCCTCAGTCATTACTGAGTAATACTGAGTTATGTGTTTGTTGCATTGTTGGCAGAGTTCTTAACCTTTTGTATTTCAATCACAATAACAAGATTTACTGGATGATAAATTGTCCCAGAAGTTACTGCGGTAAACAATACTGTTGTTTTGAGACAATTTTCAAGTAATCTAAATGTAATGACATAATGCAAGAAGGATTAGTAAACTTTAAATTCTAATGAACATTTAATACTGGATTTAACAAGACATATTAAATATCCTAAATAAGCAAAACGGAAACAATAAAAATAAAATTAATTATGAAATAGCTGTAAACAAAATTGTCCTTCAAAAATTATCTAATTGAAATAAAATGCAGTAGACTGAAGACTTTAATCATCCAGTTTTTGGAGAAAAGAGAGAAAGAAAAACAATAAATTATGCAAATTGAAATTATTACATTTGTTTTAATTTATCATGCAATTAATTGATTTATTGCTTATTGCAACAGGCTTAACCTGTTGTTGAACATCTAAAACCTGTGGTATGAATATTAGCAGGAACTCTACTTTTTACACCATAATACATTTTTTTCTGACTTTTTCATAAATAAATGAAACAGCTGAAGACTTGGTGAAAACTACCAAACAATTATTCCTTTGGGATTTTAACCTAAATGTTTATTGCTCAATGCCAAAAAACACAAAGATATCCCCCAGAGAAGGTTGTTAATTCACACAAAATAAATAGTGATTATTGTCTTGAATATGTCAAAGATTAGCAATAAATCTATTGCTAATCCATCAGTATTTTTATGTAGAACCAGAAGCTTTTTTTCTGAACCTTCAATAACCAACAATTCTCCATTAACTTCTTTTGACTTCTCTTTGTTTCTATCTAATTACAGCATTTAATAATTTATTCTGTCACATTAATATTTCATTTAGAAGAAAAGAAATTCGTTGATGGCTGATAAATAAATAAATTGTTATATTTGTGCCATTATGGAGCCAGATCTTTAGAAAGTCTGAAGTTTTAGAAACTGATTTCAGAAAATAAGCTGAAAATATGAAAAGGTCTCCACTCACTATCAAACGTATGTATGTACCCCAACTATTTATTTCATGAAAAAGATTTTATTTTTTTTTTAAGTATATTGAAGTTTTAAATAATTAAACATATATTTAAAGAGTAAAAATCCTGAGTAATTAAATGTTTGTTAGTTTGAAGCCAGTCTTAAGTTGCTTATGGGCAAGAAAATTGCCCAAGAAAAGGGCAGAAGTTTGAGACGACGAGAAAAATTTGTAAATATGAATTAATCATTTACAAATAAATTTATACATTTGTGTCAGTTATCCATTTGGCTTGATATTTTTCTATATGTGTGTGTTGTCAGGTGCTGGATGGTCTGTTGGCTCAGTGTGGAACCGTTGAAAACTGTGAACAAGGTGAGTCTCTAACATGGAGCTGCAGCTAATGATTATTTTAGTAATCCAGTACTATTTAAATTTTTCTGACAATTATTTGATTAATCAAAAAAATAGTGGTACATTCTGTAGATTTTTCATTTAACTGTTGAAGCTTATTTTATATAATATTTTAAGTACATAAAAATACAAATAAATCATTTACTTCCTCTTTAAGTAAGAAAACAATTTATTGCCTAAAATGCAACAGCAAAAGGTGTTAACATGAGCTGTTTTTATTTATTTATTTTACATAAAAAACATTCCATTTGAGAATTGGACAGAACAGATTTACAAAGATTTTTTATTATCTTAAATGTAACATGTATTATATATATATATTTTTGGTTTAATTTTTTTCTCTGAATATGTTCATTCAGAAAATGGCCTCATATTAACCGTTTCAGTTCTGCTCTGTTACCTTCAGCATCGGGTGGCGTTAGCTTTGTTCTTATTTCGTTGTCTTCTCTGCTTTAAACTGCGTAAACATGTCAGGTTGTATTTACCCAACTACACCCTGTGTGTTTGTGATCTTTAAAAGCTTAAACCTGCAATTTCACTTTGTTTGAGATTTAATGATTCACTAGTTAGTAAAATAAGCACAAAAGCTCAAGTAAAACCTTCCACAACTGATTCTTTTCTAACTTGAAGAGAAGGCCTTGTGGCTAACCAGGGGGAATCTCATGCATTCTGTCAGTCATGTTTGCTCTGGATAGATTGGTTATCATTTATCGGGTTTATTAAGCGAACTCTTTGCAGTAATGTGATTTCAGTTTCCTGTAGTGTCTGAATAGTGGCTGTAGATGTTGTTGTTTATGTGTGCCTGATAGGTGTTGAGGATAAACTGTTTCTGATTGTTAAGTTTTGTTCTTGTATGAATTGTTCCTCGCTGAAAAGTTTTTCACTACCTTTAATCATTCCTGAGATTTTCCATGTAAAACTGCAGCTGCAGGTGAAGCCAGGTTCCTCACAGCAGCTCTGCATCAGGCTGATTCTCACTCAACTTTGTGCATTTCCTGTTTGCTTTGTTTCAGTCAACACAGACAGCGAGACTGCAGTGGTTAACGTTACATATGCATCCCGGGAACAAGCAAGGCAGTAAGTTGCTCCAATTTTTATTTATTTTTTTAAATTCAATCTTTTGAAAATGCACAGCATATAAAATAAATTATCAAAGGAAACAATCTGGAGATCTGTGTAATTTAGCATAATCAGGTAATCAAAGTGCTTCATGTTTCAATTTATTAATAGGCCTGTGTGTCCGTAAATCAAAGAAGGCCTTTATACATCTTTTTTCAGAGTTCAATCCAGTTTTTTTATGGTGTGTGTCTGCCCCCTAGTGGCCATTTTTAGTTTGAACTTTTACCCATATTTTGAGGGATCAGGTTCTGCAGTTAAATTTCAGTGATATTAATTTAGCTTTAAACCTCATCTCCAGCTATATTCATGATTTTCAAGTCTTCTTCTGAATTTGCTCACTACTAAACAGCTGTGGGTTTGGTGCAGATGTTCTAAACCAGATGTTAGCTGTTCCTGGAGAAGGAATGAAGCACAGACTCCAAAATATATCAAACAAAAACGATGCAAAAGTATTGGTTTATATAAATCAGTGTAAGCCCAACTCAGAAGATTTCAGGTTTAGGGGGAAATCGGTTTTTCACACAGAGCCATAATAAATTTGATTTTAAGAATTCATTTTATGTTTTTATTTTTGACTAGTATTTACATTTGTTTGGTCTGCTACATTTATGTCTGAAAAACATACAAACAAAAGGAATCATGAAGTGGTGAGCGCTGTATGACTGCTGTGACTTGATGGAACACAGTTGCTATGAGCTTTATATGTGAGAAGAATTTTAGTGTTCTGAAATTTGCCTAGATTTTAAAAATTATTATTTCTGCTAGCACTTTATATTTTATTGAATAATACCGTAACACATAGGCATTGCTGTGAATTTGTATGAAATAGAAAGCAACCAGATTTGTAAATGGCAGTGGAAAAACGTCTATGTTAAAATGTCAGACCTGTTCCTCTTTAAATGGATCTGCAGTCAGGTGTTGATCTGTTTGCCATCAGAGCCATCCAGAAGCTGAACGGATACCAGTTAGAGAGCAACGCCCTGCGTGTCTCCTACATCCCTGACGAGACCTCTGACATGGAGGGGGGCCAACGAGGAACTGAAAACGGCCGTCGCCCTGGTTACGGGCCCCGTGGCGGACTCCGTGGGGGGTCCCCTAGCTCCGGAATGCCCCCTAAGCCTCCACACGCTGACATCCCCCTCAGACTGCTGGTCCCCACGCAGTACGTGGGAGCCATCATCGGCAAAGAGGGAGCCACCATTCGCAACATCACCAAGCAGACGCAGAGCAAGTGGGTGATCATGAAGAGAGAGGGACCTGCAGGAAGGAAAACACACTGTGTGATGCGTCTGCTTCATTAGCATAATTTTTTTTAAAGATTCTGTTGAACCACAATTCAAAAGCAGTGTCTGATTTTCATTGGTTAACTTTCAGTTTTGAAATAGTTTTTTAAAATTATTATTTAATTACTTTTTATTCAGTTTCAAATGATTTCAGTGACCATTTGGTCATTAACAGAGATACCACTTTTTTCACTTCTAGTACCGATATCTGAGGTTTAATATCGACTGATATGATCCGATACGATACAGAACAACAGAGCTGAATTGACTGAAAACGTTTCTGCTTTTTAACACAAACATAAATACAGAAATAAATTCAGAATCTTAACTAAACATGTAAAGACAACAACTTTCATTTGTTTAATCAGTTATGAGTAAAACAGCCAATGTAAAATAAATAATAAAGAAACTGAAACTGACAAAAACAGTACAGTCAAACGTGAAAAAACTTTGAAATGGTTCAGAAAGTGCAATTAGGAATTTTAAATATAATTTAAAATAAATAATAAAGCATGACGTTGCTCAGTACAAAGCATAGAATTAGACTGAATAGATCTGACGTTATGGATCAGGTACATTGTCACTGATATTCAATCTCTAATTTTATTTATTTCAATATCGGGACAGATTATTAATTCATTAATTCATCTCAACTTTTAAATTATTTATACCCATACACTTACTCTGTTGCCCCGCAGGATCGATGTTCACCGCAAGGAGAACGCGGGTGCTGCTGAGAAGCCTATTAGCATCCATTCCACTCCTGAGGGCTGCTCAGCTGCCTGCAGGATGATCCTGGAGATCATGCACCAGGAGGCTAAAGACACCAAGACGTACGTGTCAAACAGATCCAGCATGGCAGAGCATGATGTCAGACTGTAGGCTGCGTGAGGCCCAGTGTAATGAGCAGGGATTTTGCTTTTCAGAGCTGATGAGGTTCCTCTCAAGGTTCTGGCCCACAACAACTTTGTTGGCCGCCTTATTGGGAAGGAGGGACGCAACCTGAAAAAAGTCGAACAGGACACGGACACCAAGATAACCATCTCACCGTAAGACATGCTAACAATGACCAGCTCAACACTTTTAGCTTCAGTATTTAGAATGTCTTGCATAAGTTCTGACACTCCTTAAACATTTTTTTTTGTCTCGTCACTCTCCAGCCTCAAACCTCACCGTATTTTTATTGGTCTTTAACGTGACAGACCAGCACTGGTATAAAGTCAAAGGAAAATACTAGTTTTTGATTAGTTTTTCAAATAAAACGGTTGCATCCATTAATATTCAGCTTGCTCTCCACTGATACCATTTAATAAATTGGCTTCAGAATTCCCCTCATTAGTAAATGGAATCCAGCTGTTCTATGAAGGCCTCTCAGGTTCCTCTGAAGACGTTTAAAGGAGGTTTAGATTATAAAACGATGGGACCAGAACTGAACACTTTGGTCCACAGGCCACACCAAGATGAACAGAGCTTGGTGTTCCGTTTCTCTTAACAAGTCCACTCTGCAGCAGCCTATCTCATCAGAGCCTAATAAAAACACTGAAGCCTGTGGTTGTAATCTGAGACAGTTCTGGAAGTCTAATGTAGAAATGTAGCTGTTAATGTGTAATGGAAATATTCTCTATTATGTCAAATGTTTCTTTATCTGCATATGAGAATATTGTTTTTTGGCCAGTAAGGGCTGTTTGTATGAGAAAGCTGTGAAATAGTGAAGAAGTTTTTGTATAACTAAAATTAAAGTTCCTGTTTTTATGTTGTTCGCTTAGCGGTAAAGCTATCGCCTCATATGGAGGTACATCCATCATGTCGCTGTCTGGACTTTGATTTCTGAACTAGTCTTCCTCATCTGACCCCCCGCTCTGTCTAAAGTGACTGAAGGCCACAAGCTTGATTTGTCATTTATCTGATGAATACGATACAGCAGCTTTCTCTGCATTAGCTTTAGCTTGGCACTTACAGTTCTTTCTATGAATAGAGTTTTGAGTTTCTTGCTTCGCATAAACAAGGACATTTGGAAGTATGGTCCAGTCAGAACCCCGTCTTCAGGCTTATTCAAAGTTGAGATAATTACTGACCTTTCATTTCACTAAGTAATTTTGAGCAGAGATTTACATTTTGCAATGTTGAAGCATGTTCACGATATCGGTGACCTGGTCTTACTGTGTTAGGTGAAACTGTCTCTCAGTCCTACAAACTCGCGCAGCAGGAACCTGAAGCGCTGCATTCTTAATGAGCACAGTGTGTGTGAGTAACCATGCTGGGTGTGCTGATGTGTGCAGTCTGCAGGACCTGACCCTGTACAACCCAGAGAGAACCATCACAGTCAAAGGCTCCATTGAGGCCTGCTGTAAGGCTGAGGTCGAAATTATGAAGAAGGTCAGAGAGGCCTATGAGAATGACATTGCAGCGATGAATGTAAGTGCAAACACATGCTCATCAGAGCTGTTACCTCCAGTCATATTATCCTTTGAATGACAGATCACAAAGGATATGTCTATACTTCTTTTTTTTAACAATTATAATGTGAAGAATCTGCAGCGCAGGCGTAATGAAAAGGTTGGAATGACCTTTACATACTTGGGTCAGATGTCAAAAAAATGTTTCTGTAAAAAGAGAAAAGGTCAAAGCAGGAGAACTCTGACACATCAAACATTTTCTATACGTATTTGGATTATGTACCCTTGCTTGTGTTACCTGGTCAGTACAGTACTGAGTAACTGCAGATGATATTTCATAAAGATCAATGAACATCTACAACACTAGATTTTTACTGTATCTTCAAGGTTGTCAGGGCAACCAGCTAAGATCAACCTTCTAAATGTTCCTGTGATATTCTTCTCTACAGCAACAAACTCACCTGATCCCTGGACTTAACCTGGGGGCTCTGGGCCTCTTCCCCCCTTCATCCAACATGCCCCCCCCACCGCCTGGAAATGCAGTTGGAGGAACCCCCTACGGCTCCTTTGGGGTAATGTAGTCAAAGTACAAAGGAAAATTGTAATTCATTTCATACATGTGTGATAAATCATTATTCAGATCTCACTAAAACCAAGCAAACCAAACTACAAACCATATGACAGTCCATATAACAATTTATTTGCCTTCATTAATAAGGAGTGCAATCTGATCATTTGACATACAATCTTTTACCAAATGTGCCAAAATTTACAACTAGAACACGTAATCTTGTTTGGTAAATTATTCCAATGACTCGTCACATTCATTAAATCTATTTTTTTAATGCTTTTATGTATTTATTTATGGCTGTTGTCCTTTTTGGAAGTGCTGTTCTTATTTTTCTACTGCAATTTTTTGCCCCTGCTTTCTAGACAAATTTTCCCTACGGGCTATGTATTTTTTGATGCTGCATTCACCTCTAGAGGGCGCCCTATTGACTCCATTCATGTTATTTGATCTCAGACAAACTTTCTTTAAAGGTGGAGCAACAATGTTATGAAGAATTTTATTTAAAAAAAACAAAACAAATGTTTACATAAAAGATCAGATTTTCAAAGCTTAAAAGATCATATTTAAAAGAATTTAAAGAATTTAAAAGGTGATGTTATTGTTTAGATTTCTTGTCATGAATCTTTAAGGCATGTTTGCATCTTTATGCAAAAGGTTTTAAAATGATTGAATTGCATGAGCAATGTGCGCAGGCCCCAGAGCAGGAGACTGTTCATGTGTACATCCCAGCACAAGCAGTGGGGGCTATTATCGGCAAGAAGGGACAGCACATCAAACAGCTGAGCCGTTTCGCTGGAGCCTCGATTAAGGTTTGTTAAACAGGAGAGAATAGAAATATTCTATTATGTCCTGCAGTGGGGAAGTCCAGGTGTCACTGCAGCAAACTGAGTTAAGTGGGAGCATGCATATTCACATAAAGATAAGAGAATGTGGCTCAAATTTATATTAGAAAAATAATGCTGTAGAGTTATTGTTACTCTGCTTAAAAGAAATGTGCAGTTAAGTATAGTAGTTAAAAAGAAACATGTACAAGAGCTACATAAAGGGATGTACAAATGACAGCAGGGATGTTATCTGAAATGAGAAAACTGCAAATGAAAGCAGAGGCAAACTCCCAACTGGTGATGTTATAAAGTTTACCAGCTGCTGGCAGGACGGATCAGTGTTAACGCTGCTTAACACAGCAGCTGTCTGGTTTATTCACCAAGGCTGAGCAACGTTAAGCTGTTACTGAAATACAAACTTTGACATATTTTAGATTTGGAAAAAATGTCAGCAATAGTTTCTACCAAGATAATTTTAGTACCTCTACTGCAGCCGACATCCTGAAGCCAGTAATATATTTCTGTGTTGTTCCCCAGATTGCACCAGCTGAAACTCCAGACTCTAAGATGAGGATGGTGATTGTGACCGGACCTCCAGAAGCTCAGTTCAAGGTGAACATTAAAGGCTGATTGACATGAATCCCATTCGGCACTGGATTATATTGCCAGGAGATTGCTGGGGTTGTCTCCTGTTGAAGATTATTAATCTCCTTTTCTTTCTATTACCCATAGGCTCAGGGCAGAATCTACGGCAAACTGAAAGAGGAGAATTTTTTTGGCCCTAAAGAGGAAGTGAAACTGGAAACTCACATCAAGATGGCTGCTGCTGCTGCAGGAAGGGTCATCGGCAAAGGAGGAAAGACGGTAGGCAGCAGAAAGCTCGTGCTTCCAGGCCTAATCTGAGCCTCATCTGAGCTCCAGAGTGTTTGTTCTACCGTCAAACAAATTAAAATTCAACTGTTGCTCATTCTTGAAGTAACTGAGAGTTGTGTTTGCAGGTGAATGAGCTGCAGAACCTGACAGCAGCTGAGGTGGTGGTCCCTAGAGAGCAGACACCTGATGAAAACGATCAGGTCATTGTCAAGATTAATGGACATTTCTACGCCAGCCAGGTACGCTCCCTGAGGCACATCACATTTCATGTTTCACCTTCTGCCAATTTACAACAAACTTCAGTGCATCTCCATGATATTGTATATGACTGACCAGTACAGTGTAGGTGGAAGAAAAATGATATTCGATATGTTTTACAAATAAAATGATGAAATGATGCAGTTTGTTTAATGATGCTCTCAGTAGGGCTGGGACTTTTAACGTATTCATTTTGATACATTTATTTAATAGATTTTAAGTTAAAATTTTAAATGCAATAATTAAAAAAAAATATATGTTTCTGGTCAGAACCTTTATATTTGCTTGTTTCTGGTTCACACTTAAATCTGATGCACATGCGACATCTGCAGACAACATCAATGGAAGACAAACCGGCTCCTCCAGGCCCGCTGGGGGTTCATTTTTGCTTCAAAAACAAGACTATTGCTCTGTTCAAGTTATGCTAAAAGTAGTTAGCCTGTCAGTGAAGCTATTCAAACCTAAAACAGTATCTCGATGTCTAAACATGTAGCAGCAGCAGAGACGTCGGCGTAAACAGACCACATTTCTAAACAAGTTCAAGGACTGCTCAGTAGTTCCTGAAGCACTGGAAAGCTGCACCAATCTGATGGTTAAATAACAGTTTAAAAACAATAAATTTCTCTGTTACTGGGCTCATTTGACTATTTGTTCAATAACTGAGCAGCAAAAAAGGGGTTTTGAATTGAAAATGTTGCTTAATTTGTAGTTTTTGATTAATTCCGATCAACTCTGTGGCCCTCTGCCCTCTTTCCAGCTGGCTCAAAGGAAGATCCGAGACATCCTGACGCAGGTCAAAATGTCCCAAAAAGGTGGGATGGGTATGGGCCCCGGGACCCACCCTCAGGGCTTCACTGAGATGGGGAGCCCCACACAGGGCCTGACTCAGGACCACCAGCCACGCAGGAAGTGAGGGTCTCCTCACATTGCTGTGGGACTCCCCCGCCCCACACACCTGACGGACACATGCAGACGGACAGACGAACGGATACAGAAGAGTAAAACGCAGACCCAGCAATAGACAGGGAGAGATACTAAGAAGGGTGGAAGTAAGCCTGACAGCCACTGAGAAACATCCTCAGTGAGAAAAATCTAAAATTAATTCAATCAAAAGATGAAATGATTGGGATAAAAAGAAACTTGAAAACAAAGACCCAGTGCCAGGCCAGAAGAGAGACTGAGTGTGGATGAGATGATGAAGAGAAGGGGGGATGAGTCAGGCACCATGGTGTGGCTGCACAAAGCTCCTGGCTCGCTGCAGTTCTCACACACACTTTGGATCGATGGCTTTCATTGACAGGCAGGCGGTTCTCTCCATGAAGTGATGGAGAGCTGGTGTAGTTAATGAAACCTGTGTGAGTCTCAGCTCCACTAGCCTGTGTGCAGCCGCTCCGACGCTTCATTCCTCCACACACCTCTCCAAACATCTGCAGTCAGTCTGATATTTTAAGGGCGTTTTTTAACATAGAGATATATGTATAGAAATGTTTTATTCAGAGCTATTATGATAAGAATGCAGTGAGGCGGAGCTGGGAGAGGGAGTCTGGAAGCTGCTGCAGCGGGCGCAGGTGGGCCAGCTCTGGGGTCCTGAGGAGGGGGCCGTAGATGCTAACACTGCTCTTTAAACAGCTCTCTAAAAAGCAGCTGGAGCTGAATGAAAAAAAAAATGAAGAAAATATGAGGTTGTAAATATATAATCTTCAAGTTATTGTTAAAAATGCTGCGTCTGAACCACGTTTTTTTAAGAAAAAATGAGGGATTGTCTTTATGTTTCCCTCTCCCCTGTTTGAGATGTAGCATACCGCAGTCTACAGTAAGACGAGAGGGGAGGGGGGGTCTCCGGGCGCCCCCTGCTGGTGGGAGGACGCAGCAAGAGACAGTAAGGAGGCGGCAGTCGTAGCTGGTCCTGCAGTTCTAATGCAGGGGTCGGCTCACAGCGCCCAGCAGCCGTGCTCGCTGGCCGCCACCCGCACCGTCAACAGCATATTTTCTATATATTATATATATATGATATGTGAGTTAGCCCGGCCCCCGCTGAGTGGACTGTAGCTAGTGAGCAAGGTTTGCTGCACCTGAAAGTCCTGCAATGGCAGACAGACAAGGAGCGTCTGAGACCCTCTGCTCATTGCTAGGCGACCGCTCTGAAGCAGCCTGGTCAGGGTCTCCGTTTCTGCTCTGAAGGCACAGGAAGCAATAAGTCAAGTCTTCCACAGCTCCCCACCTGGACCTCGGTAGAGGACGTGTGAGTTGAGCGGAAGCAGCTTCCTGGTTTCCTCTCCCTAACCTGCCACAGGCCTGTGGGCGGGGCCTCCACATCCTGCCTGTGTATGATAAAGAGGGGCAGGAGTATGGATGCTTTTACCAAGATTAGAACAGATCAGAGAAGAAATGAAACAGAAAAAACTACCTCAGGGTAAAATTACCTCAGTATTCTAACTTTTTTTCGCTTGCTGGTGTTTTATATAAATAGAAAAAAAGAGCTAATAGTCCTGAATATTTTTTATTTTTTTAAGAAAAAATGATTTTTTTTAAGTATTGTCTTGTTGCTTTGGTTATTTTTTTCTGTGTTTTTTTTTTTTTTTTTTTTGGTGGGGATGGATAGATCAGTGAATTCAGGATGACAAAGAGGCTGTTTTCTCTTTAAGCAGAGAGCTGGTACAGTACATAACGCTGAGCTAGTTTGCCTTTTGTTGGTGGGAAAACACGCCATCTGTGTACCTGAAGTGTGATTGGAGCAGCCACTGCCTGAAGTGGAGAACTGGCCAATGGGGAGCAGTGTTACCTCAAGGGGAGGGTCCTAACAGGCTCAAGGATGACCAAACGCACTACTTTGTGGGTCTTTAGCTGACCGTTATGAATGGATGTCCTCCTCCAGACAGACCCCCCCTGACCAGTCCAGTCCCTGCCTCTAGTCTTTGTCAGTGTGCCTGCCTTGAACCCTCAAGGACCCTCCTCTGGTGCCTTATTGACATCATCAGGAAGCACTAAGCAGGAGCTGTGTTTTCTCCCTCAGCAGTTTAAGAACTTGGTTTTACCATCAATTGTATACTTGTGGTCCAGATAGAGCCCGGCTGTTCATGCTTACACTGCAGGCGGCTTTGATGTCTCTAAATGTGAATATTTATTACCTGTGCACTGACCATGATGCTCCCTGTTGGCTACATGGGCGTGTATGTGAATGCAGGCATGTGCAAGTTTGTGTTCAAAGTTTAAAATTTTTTTACTTTTTTTTTTTTTTTTTTTTTTTTTTTTTTTGGTCAGGGAATATGGTTGGGTTCACAAGAAACTGAAAAAAGTCGGACGAGAACCCATGGCCCTCCACCTGGAAAGCCCATCGAGGATGGAGAGAATTAAAAACTTTCTGAGAAAATGGGAGCAAATGGCAGCCATACTGCTGCAAAAAAACTTAAAACCTGTTCAGTGATCGTTATTCTTTTGTATTTTTGGAGAAAATTTCAGAAAGAAAACCCAACAAGGAAAGCAGTTGAGAACAGAAAGATAATGCTAGTCATTGTAGGACACTGACAAATGTAAAACTCCTTTCAAGTCCTCACAGTGCTGAACGAAGCGGACTATCGGTCTGCGCTGGCTGCCCCGCAACCTGAGCATCAAACAGGGAAAAGCCTTTTCTGTCATGTCTATGCTTCCATTTTTGCCCAGAGGCCCGAACTTCACAGCTCGGCATGGTTGTCCTGTGTCATTTCCAAACCATAGAGCTCTGTTCACAACCGCCAAGACACATTAGTTAGGGTTTCTTATTCAGCCTGCAGGGTTTTTGATTGGTCAGATTTGACGTATTTTGTTTTTATTTAGTTTAGACAATACAGCAAGCTTTATTTGGACATAACATCTAGGAACATAGTGTTGCACTAATTGATGAAATATGCTGACGATGACAAACTACCAAAACGACTGAGAACACCCAGCCCACATAGCGAAAAAAAAGATGAAGTGCAACAGAGAGTAGAGGTGGAATGAACACCTTCAGTCTTTTCTCCTCTCTTTTGTATTCTTGGAAAGAAAATATTTGATTTCCTTTAGTTTCTGAATAATGTTTAATTTTTGGAGCGGGCAGGAACGTCAGGGTCCCTTGCCCTATCTTGCGCTGGTCTCCATTGTGTTTGTTTTGCTAACTTCTGTTGAAGACCTGTTGATTTTTCTATTTAGTCCACTTTGAAAAAAACACACACAAAAAAAACAATGCTTAAACTTTCTTTTTGTTGGAAAATCTGAAAATAGTTTAACTTCTACGTGAATACATACATCTATTAACAAAATGGCTACTAAAAATAATGAAGTACTAACAAGTAGATCAGTACAGGATGTTAACTGTGCCAAACCCACAGTAGAGGCTTGGTCCAAAAATACAAACTGAGAATATCTGCGAATAATCTCTGAGCTGTTCCTGAAGGAAAGGTTATGTCTATGAAACAGCAGAGTCTCATCTTGGAACAGAACTCCTCTTCGTTGTTTTATTTTTTTTAATTCTGTACATTAGAGAAAACAGCTGTTAGGATCAAACTGAAAGCCAGCTGTGCTACCTGCAGCTCCTCTGTAGGTCAGAATGTAGTGAGAAGGACTATCTTCTAATTTGCTCTCGGCCATTTAATTCCTAGTTTTGGATCATTTCTGGGCTAATTCCAGACTGATCTATTGTTGTATAAGATTGACAGAGTTTAGTGTGATGCCACCTTTAAAAATACTTCCATATTAATTTCAAATGCTAACATTATGTATTAAAGTCTTTTCAATACTGTTTGAATCTTCATTTTACTTTGTGCATGTTTTGCCCCTTTCCTTTCTGAAGTACTTTGTATTACTGCTGATCATTTCTGTAGCATAAGGCTGGCCTTACATTTTTATATCCTCTAAAATATCCAATCTGGTGTTTTTATGTAAGTCTAATGGGAGAAAACAACAGAAGTCATATTTTCACTTTTATTGTTGTAGCATATACTTTGGAGCCATGTTTATTTGGGAAATTCTAAGTAGTCTTTGGCTGCAATGGGAATGAGTTCCCAGGAATCCCTTACCAGAGAAATTCCACTCTACCTGTTGGTGCTAATCAGCAACTTTCTCACCAACAACTGATGAAGAAAATAGAAACTTTTCTGCGTGCTGGAGGTCAGGGGGCATGGGGGCTCCTGGAGAACCTAACTGGACTAACATCAAGCAATAAGTGTTGATTGATCCTGTTTGTGTTTCATAGACTGACGTTGGATTAGTTGCTGGATGCAGTCATGCATTGTCATAGATCCATAAAATATAGTGGACACTCTTCAGGGAGTGATTCTGCACCAAGGGTAATAATGCTACTTATTATGGTGAAAAATTCATCTTCTAACCATAACAGTGTAATGACAGCACACTGATATAAACATTACCTACATTACCTATGTTAGTTGTATGATCAGCATTAATGTAAAGTACACAATAAATTGTCAAAAACAAAATGACAAAAGGAAAAAAAACTCAAAAAACAAAAACGAATAAAAAAATACCTTTTCTTCTTCCCTTTTAAGTGTAGAACCTTGGAAAGTCAAACTTGGAAGCTTCTTGTTTGTTGTAGTGCGTTAAAGCTGCACTTTATAGAGCAGCATGAACGTCTGCCCCAACAGAACTCGGAGGAACTCCAATGTGGCGAAATGTCCCGACACCCGGCCCAGAGCTGGAAAATGACAAACACGGCGGAGGGACGCCGTTACCTGGAAATAACGAAACGTGATCCTCTTAACACATAACCAGCAATGCTACCTCAAAAGAAAAAAAATAAAAAAGATCAAACACAGCTGGAAGATTGTCCATTTTCTGAAGGTTGAAATGGACAGGAGTGAGTATTCAGACAGCTGGACATGCAAGCAGAAAGAAGGACACGATATTTTATAGCACAATTACATTCGTCACTCGTTGATTTCAATTTTTCAGTTTTTAACATTGTACTTCTCCAGGTAGAGTTAAAACTGAAAAGAATAAATTTAAAGGAGACACGCACAGAAAATCCAGAATGTACACATTTTGTGTAGTAGTGCGTGCCGGAGGTCAGGGGGCGCTGTGCACTTCTGGAGAACCTAACTGGACTAACATCAAGCAATCACAGCTAAGTGTTGATTATGTTTCATAGTCTGACTGCTGGAGGCCCATTGAAATCACACAGTTAGCCTAAACTGGATTAGAAATGAGAACAGCTAAAGTTGGCACGGTTTTCCTCCAGCCCCTCTCCACATGTCCCCTCTCTGGGATTCATCTCCGGAATGACACCAGAAACCATGTAATTAATTTGTTAATCTACCTCTTAGGAAAAAGAAAATGGGTTATGTTCTGTTGGAAAAAAAAATATTCAAAATAACACCCCTTAAAAAGAAAAGAAGACAGAAATTTTTCGAAAGAAATATAGATGAATGAATAACATGGTAGTGGCGTCTCCATATACTGTAGTGGATAGTCTATTAAAGGAAAAGAAACCTATACTTCTTCCAAAGATAACTTTATTTACATTCTCTGTTTTTAGTTGATTTGGAAGGAAATATATGATGGGATATCAAACGGACAAAAACAACCTAATTCTCATCGTCACCAACTCAAAATATATTAGATTTCTTTACTCAGTTCACATCTATTCCTTTTTATTTCAATGAACTTTCTTGTTTGTATCTTGAAATTCTTCATGTTTTGTCTCATTTTGGTTGACTCCTATTTTTCTCTCCCTGTTCTGACATCAGATTGTAACTCTTATGTTTGGGTGCATTTAGCATTTCCTTTCTCTGTGAAAAGTTTCAGCGCCCTGCAAGGACCTTTTACACAAACTATGATGTATTCTCATTTCTCGTGATTCATTTGAAACAAGCAAAAGGACCTGTTTTCTAAGCTGACTGTGTTGATACTGGTGAAAGGAGGGTGCTGCTGTCTCACTATTGATATGTGTTGGATTCATCTACACTTATCAAAAATTAGATTTGGCCTTGAAAAGGAAATTAAAGGATTTGATTCGCTGCAGTCACAGAGTCATGAATATACACTTTTATCATAGGATATTTTGGTCTTCACAGTATATGGACTTTCACCTTCTGCCTGAATGATTTCTTTACTCCTCATCAACACTTATTTTAATTCCTTGTAAACAAACAGAGCATAGATATGAATGTGTTATTAAAAGATGAGATAATGGATCTAGTTTGCCTTGTGTGTGTTTTTGTTTGCACAGATCATAACAGCGGTAAATTTATATGTAGAAGATGGTAGTCATCGGCGTTCTATACAGCTTTAGATTCTGGTCTCCTTGGCAACCATAAGAAGCCTAAAAGTATTAACCCCCTGCTGGTTTGGGTAGATTCAGACACCTTACTTCCTGTGTCTTTTCCTGTCAAACCTTCAAAACGAGCCATACTTCCTCCGTCTCTGCCTGACTGTCAGCTGAAGCACATAAAGTTGCTGCTGGTGTTTTGGTCTCAGTATTTTTGGCCCTCGCTGTTGGACTGCTTCTTATTACTTTTCCAACAAAGAAAACATGAAGCGAAATGTTTTAGGGTCTGAAACAAGCCCTACTTTACATGCCCCTTCACCAGGTTTGTTCATTTTAATTTGGGTTTTTTATACATCAGTCACAGTGATGGTAAAGATGAGTTAAGCTAGGTTTGTAGTTGATGTGTCAAACTGGGCATGAGGGGTTGCACACCAATTGCACCGCCCTGTATCTGACCCTTGACCTCAGACACCATTATTTCCAAATTATGATGCCGGTTTGTCCATCTCCAAATGTTTTTAACTTTTAAAAAAATTTTAATCCAAAAATACGTTGGGCCACTGGTGGGCAGCCATAGCGCCCCAAATACTGGGCTCAGCAGATTTTCTCCAGGGAAAATCCTGGATTTCATTTGAGTTTAAGGATAAGTTAATCATATCTAAAACAGGACAGTGATCAAAAGGAACAGTTTTTAAAAATAATTTGGTTGGGACGGATCCAGCATGCATGCTGACGGTTTGGAAGAAGCTATTATTTTTGATAATTCAGAAAGCTCTACTGACTCAAAAGAGTCCAAACACATCAGGTTCTGTTGTTACATTAAGAGGCGGTCCTAGCCTGTTTGGCGCCCTGGGTGAACCACCTTTTCGGCAACTATAAAATTTACATGCCATCTCAAGTTTATTTCTACTGACTTAAATTGACTAAGAAAAATCTTGCAGTTGCTGAGTATTTTATGAAATTGGACAAAAAAAAACAACAACCTAGAATTATTCTCTATTAATGATGAAAAATACAATGTTCTAGTTTGGCAAAGGGTCTTTGAATAGAGCAGTAGACTATTTTTGCAGGATTAATAGAACTCTTCTAGATTTGTAGATTGCCGTTTTCTCTCCAGTTTCCTGGTGAGCTGCTTTAAAGTACTCAGTTCTGGATTTACCAAGCTATGAATAATTATCTTCATTTTTTAAGGGGACTCAATTTTCTAATGCCACACACAGTGAGTTCAGAGAGCTGGTGGACCGCATGGTGTGGAAATACTCAGAATCTTGAATGTGAACAAAACAAAGATTGATGACTCGGGAGGAACATGCTTAGATCAAACTCTATTTCCATCATGGGAGAAGAAGTGAAGGTGGCTGAGGAATATAAATACCTCGGTGTTCATCGGGACAACAGACTGGACTGGAGACGCAACAGTGAAGTATCTATAAAAAGGAACAGAGCAGACTGGACTTGTTGAAGCTAAGATCCTTCAAAGTGTGCAGCAAGATGCTGCAGATCTTCTATCAGTCTGTTGTTTAGAACGTCATCTCTGCTGCCATCATCTGTTGGGGCAGCAACATCAGAACCAGGAACCTAAAAAGACTCAACAACCTGATAAAGAAGGCTGGTTTGATTCTGTTGAACCTTTGGAGATGATGCAAAGAAGGTAAAACCCTGACCATCCTCGTCATGAGACTGTCTCAGAAAAACAGAGTGTCGTCAGACACAAGCTTCTTCAGAACAGTTGTAATCCAGACTGCAGGAGATTCTTTCTACCCACAGCCATCAGCTGTCTAAGTCTTAAGAATTTGAAGTAATATAGGTTACAGCGGGATTTTCTTTCCCTTTGGGATCATTAAAGTATTTTTTTATTTAACTGAATTAAATTTGAAGTTATTAAAATATTGACAAGAGACCAAATCAAGAGAAATGTTCTATAAAATGATAAAGATGGCTGAAACTGAAACATTGTGACAGCATAGCATTAATAGAATTTATGTATAATGTATTGCCCATTAAAGGTCTAACAAAAAACAAATGTGTCCTAATAAAAGTAATTTATGTATGGAATATATAACGTATGGATTTTTGTGCCAGGGTTTGTGCCTAAGACTGTCATTCAATAACATCTGCACTGCTTCTTGTTCTTATCCCAGCTTCTCAACGTTTTTGCTAAGACTTTTCAGCAGCAATACACGGTAGAGACACCAGATGGGAGCATAACAACCTCTTCAATTTTTAATTAATTAATCTAGTTATTTTTATTGGAGCCTTGCAACAAAATTTTCCTGACTACGTACATTGTAAATATGTAGTTGAAAGACAATAGATTATGTCTACACCTATATCTAGAAATCAACACTCATTTAAAAAATGACTGCTTCATATTTCAGCAGATAATGTCTCTGTAGTTTAAGGGGCCAAACTTTTTACTCAGAGGTAAAACTTTAGGTGATGTTGCCTGTCTTTGCTATTACGTGTGTGTGTGTGTGTGTGTGTGTATTAAAGTACAGTATTTTGGCTTGTGTCCTGCCGTTTTAGTTTATTGAGTTAGTTGGCATTTGAGACATATAACATCTTTTATTCATTGTTAACCGAAGGTGCTTGATCTCTTCTCACAGTCAGCTTCTTAATGGATGGGTACTTATAACGGGTTAACTACTATTCAAAAATATGCATAAGGCATGGTCTTGTTTGTCTCAAAAACATATTCCCAAGACAGTTATGTAGACAGTTTTATCTCTCCAAGACAGTAAAAATGTATGAACCTTTGTGAGTGAAAATTGGGTAAATGTGGTCGGAAAGCTTAGAATTGTATTTAATAAATTTAGTTTATCATTTAACATGTATTGAGCCTTTGAGGAATATAAAAACACCATCTGACAGTTCTTTTCTTTTAACAGAAAAGATTTGGAAAATATGGTACAACAGTGGCATCTAGTGGTGAATTACTTAAATTGATAAACACATAATTCACCCAAAACAATATATTATTTTTCAAAAAAGAAAAAAAAATGCTGTGTCATTTAACTCAAGGAACATCAAACCCAATTAATTGACATGAGCTTAATCTTTTACTTTTTAAACCCAAATGATGAAACCGAACCACATTTAGCTTCATACAATAACGTGACTCACATCAAAAAAGTATGTGAAAACCTCACTTTATATAAATAAACAGCGTTGAATTGAAATAAAGTCAGAGGCACTTGACTGAGGAGGGGTGATGATCATACCGGTAGAGTTAGTTGGTGTGAGGGTGAATATTATTATTATTATTATTATTATTCCATTCCAATCTAATGTTGGACTAAACTGTGCAATATTAGATCACACGCTACCATTACATATCCAAATAAAACTTTCTCTGAGTGTGATGAAGTAATGTGATAACAGGAGAGCAAATAGCTGTTCACTGCTTGATGACCAGACCTCCAGTATCTCCAGACACTGTGCAGATTGCAAGGTTTTCTTAATCTTCACAATTGATTTACCATTAGGCAGAGTTTGCCAATATCTGCAGCAATATGAAATTAGTGAGCAGATTCTATGCTTTTCACTGAATTTTTATTCTGCTTTGCACGTTATTGTTGAATAATAGCATTTACAATCATTTTGTGGTCACTATTGATTGTGACCACAAAATAATTAGTGGTCACTAATCATGAGCGAAGAGGAAAGCTGAAAAGAGAATATGTTTAGCAATTAACTAAAGATAACTGAGCATCTATCCAGCTGTGCAGATATTTTGGAATTTAACTTGAATCTAAACATAAAGAAACCTGTGTAACTTTTAGAACCCAATAGCATTTTGCCTTTTTGCTTCTGCTATAGTTGTGACTCTGTTGAGGCCATCAAAATTTGAAAGTTTTGAATTGTCAGTTAAACATTCTTGAGTTTTAAAAAATACACTGAAATAAATACTCTTACAAAAAAAAATCTAGTAGACAAACAAACAAAAAAGAACAGCAGATGAGATAATCTACACACTAGCAGCGTTTTTAAAATCACCTAGAATCTCTAGAATTCTGACCATGATGGTTTCCACTGTCCCATGTTTGTACTTTTGGACTGTACAGAAACATTTTTCAGTTTCAAGTTTAATTTTCTCAAGTCCTCATGATTAAAAAAAAGAGTTTGTCCCTTAGTTATTGCCACATCTTTAAATTTCACAAACATTT
Source organism: Poecilia mexicana (assembly GCF_051168715.1). Classification (NCBI taxonomy): domain Eukaryota; kingdom Metazoa; phylum Chordata; class Actinopteri; order Cyprinodontiformes; family Poeciliidae; genus Poecilia; species Poecilia mexicana. Next base: position 3,157,369 of record NW_028263377.1, on the reverse strand, counting down.
CTAAAGCTTTGCCATTTAGAAAGTTTTCACTTTTCTTCAGTGAGTTTTTCGTAGTTAGACTTTCTGTTCAATTGTGGAGCTTTGTCGCCATCTTGTGGCATAAAACAATAGTCCTCTATATTTCACAGAGGCTAAATGAGTCTCCTTACATGCATGTTCGACTCTGCAGACACAACATGCTATTCTGAAATGATTAAACGTCTTTGAGTGTCCTAAAAGTGCTACGTAAGTTTGATTAATTAATTAATTAATTTATAATAATAATAATAATAATAATAATAATAATAATAATAATAATAATAATAATAATAATAATAATAATAATAATAATAATAAAATAATAATAATAATAATAATAATAATAATAACAGTTATTATTATTATTATTCCATTCCAATCTAATGTTGGACTAAACTGTGCAATATTAGATCACACGCTACCATTACATATCCAAATAAAACTTTCTCTGAGTGTGATGAAGTAATGTGATAACAGGAGAGCAAATAGCTGTTCACTGCTTGATGACCAGACCTCCAGTATTTCCAGACACTGTGCAGATTCCAAGGTTTTCTTAATTTTCACAATCGATTTACCATTAGGCAAAGTTTGCCAATATCTACAGCAATATGAGATTAGTGAGCAGATTCTATGCTTTTCACTGAATTTTTATTCTGCTTTGCACGTTATTGTTGAATAATAGCATTTACAATCATTTTGCAATTTACAAAAAGTAAATTGGTAATACAGTGAAAAACAGCATTGTCGTTAAAGAGAACAGTTTAATTGCAAATTTGAATAATTTGGTAACAAGTTGATATCAAATATGATGTCTACAGAAACCTAATATTGTCAATAAGAGAAAATGCTCCGTCTGCCAAAAGAGACAGCGCCACTGACTCCTTCTAGCTTAAAGGAATGCCATCTGGCCTACCATCTTTTGCAGTTATGAAAGTTAGTCATCCATATTATTTCAGAGAATTATGTCCTCCACATCACTCTCTTCTCCCTTTTCAGATCCTGTTTCCTTCTCTGTTTTCCATATGTGCCTCACTCCGTATCATGTTTTCCACTTTCTCAGTTTCCACCCAACCTTTCCCCTCACCCAATGTCATATTTCTCCATTAGTCTGGATTTTTAGCCACCTCTTATATCTCCTATTAAAGGAAGTTCTAGATCATTTACCACAAATGTGCATCTCCTTCGCTCTGACACACACACAAAGACACATCAAACACACACACGCACGCACACACACACATACTTATTTTCCAATACTTCAGTGGACGCTGCATGTAGTTCCATTACATCCTGGGGGATAAGTATGCAACTACATGTAAGACAATAGCTGTTATTAGCTTGACTTTGTAATGATCTTACAGTAAGATCTTATAGAGTTTGATGTCAACTTGTTTGGTTTCAACAAAAACACACGCCAGAATCTGCCACAAACACATCAATTTAAAGGTCCAAAAGTACAGGGCTTCCTAAATGAAAATGATCAGAAATTCTTAGATGCCTACATTCTATTACTGTTGCCAATGTTCCATGAATATGAGCCTTGTTACGGGATCGAACATTGCCTCATGTTTTTATTTGGCAGACAATGCTTAGAGTGAACTCCTATGATAGAAGTGGTTACCAAAGGGACAAAAATATAGTTGAATTAATTTTATAAACAAAAAATGCTGTTAATGCATGTCAGAGCAAGCAAATAAAACAAAGGACGTTAGAGAAGTAGACAGAAACACGAGAAAATGAGGAAATGAGAGAGAGCTGCAGAGTAGGGGAGTATAAAGCTAGAGAAGCAGCAAAGCTTAGTGAGGTCAGCAGGTTACGGATGGAGGTGTGGAAATCAAGAGAAAAAATATGAGGTAGTAGGGCTTGGGGAGGAGAGAGAAGGTATCATTAGTCCTTCTTAGCTATCATTATGAAGATTAAAGTGAAGTCTGCCCATAAGTTTTAACCCTTTCCTCTCTCTCTGAATGGATTCAGTGATTTTAGGTCTTATCAAGCTGCTTTGACACAGGTCAGGTCTGGTCACACAGTACAAGTCAAACTGACTTGTACTTGTACTGTTAGTAATTTTAGAAAATTACTAACTATTCAAGAATTGTGTTTCTACATGTTTAAGAACTGTATCACATTTACTTTAGCAAACATCTGTAAAATAATGTATACTCAGTTCCATTCATTCTGATGCACAGCATTGATGATAATTATAATTATCTGCATAACCATCTTGACAATTCCTTATTCTTGCAAAGTTGCGTGGTTGGGAGGGTGTATGTGTGTGTGTGTGTATAAAGGGTGGGAGGGGGTTGCTGGCGCCTATCTCCAGCAGTCATTGAGTGTAGTTCCTCTCAGACAAGTTGCCACTTGTAAATACATGAAAGATTTTAGTAATTTTGAACAACAACAACAACAAAAAAAACATCTGAAAATGTGTCATGTCCCCTATACTCGGATTCTCCAAAATGAAACTGAAATTGATCACCTAATTATTGAATATGGTTCACTTGTGTGTAACTCAGTCTCAGTATACAGGTGCTGGTCATAAAATTAGAATATTGTGATAAAGTTCATTATTTTCCATAATGTCATGATAAAAATTAAATTGTCATATATTTTAGATTCATTGCACACCAACTGAAATATTTCAGGTCTTTTATTGTTTTAATTTTGATGATTTTGGCAAACAGCTCATGAAAACCCAAAATCCCTGTCTCAAAAAATTAGAATATTATGAAAAGGTTCTCTGAACGAGCAATAAAAATAATCATCTGAATCAACAAAGTAACTCTAAACACCTGAAAAAGATTCCTGAGGCCTTTAAAAACTCCCAGCCTGGTTCGTTACTCAAAACCGCAATCATGGGTCAGACTGCTGACCTGACTGCTGTCCAGAAGGCCATCACTGACATCCTCAAGCAAGAGGGTGAGAAACAGAAAGAAATTTCTGAACGAATCGGCTGTTTGCAGAGTGTTATATCAAGGCACCTCAGTGGGAAGTCAGTAGGAAGGAAAAAGTGTGGCAGAAAACGCTGCACAACGAGAAGAGGTGACCGGACCCTGAGGAAGATTGTGGAGAAGGGCCGATTCCAGACCTTGGGGGAAGCAGTGGACTGAGTCTGGAGTAGAAACATCCAGAGCCACTGTGCACAGGCGTGTGCAGGAAATGGGCTACAGGTGCCGCATTCCCCAGGTCAAAGGTCAAGCCACTTTTGAACCAGAAACAGCGGCAGAAGCGCCTGACCTGGGCTACAGAGAAGCAGCACTTTGGACCACTGTTGTTCAGTGGTCCAAAGTACTTTTTTCGGATGAAAGCAAACTTTGCATGTCATTCGGAAATCAAAGTGCCAGACTCTGGAGGAAGACTGGGGAGAAGGAAATGCCAAAATGCCAGAAGTCCAGTGTCAAGTACCCACAGTCAGTGATGGTCTGGGTGCCATGTCAGCTGCTGGTGTTGGTCCACTGGGTTTTATCAAGGGCAGGATCAATGCAGCAGCTATCAGAAGATTTTGGAGCACTTCATGCTTCCATCTGCTGAAAAGTTTTATGGAGATGAAAATTTAATTTGGTCTGGAATCGGCCCTTCTCCACAATCTTCCTCAGGGTCCGGTCACCTCTTCTCGTTGTGTAGCGTTTTCTGCCACACTTTTTCCTTCCTACTGACTTCCCACTGAGGTGCCTTGATATAACACTCTGCAAACAGCCGATTTGTTCAGAAATTTCTTTCTGTTTCTCACCCTCTTGCTTGAGGATGTCAGTGATGGCCTTCTGGACAGCAGTCAGGTCAGCAATCTGACCCATGATTGCGGTTTTGAGTAACGAACCAGGCTGGGAGTTTTTAAAGGCCTCAGGAATCTTTTTCAGGTGTTTAGAGTTACTTTGTTGATTCAGATGATTATTTTTATTGCTCGTTCAGAGAACCTTTTCATAATATTCTAATTTTTTGAGACAGGGATTTTGGGTTTTCATGAGCTGTTTGCCAAAATCATCAAAATTAAAACAATAAAAGACCTGAAATATTTCAGTTGGTGTGCAATGAATCTAAAATATATGACAATTTAATTTTTATCATGACATTATGGAAAATAATGAACTTTATCACAATATTCTAATTTTATGACCAGCACCTGTAAGTATAGCTATGGATCAGTCCACTGATGAAACATTGTTGTCCACTGAGGAAGCTGTTTGCAGAAATTGTGGTGCTGATTTGTATTTACCCTTTTTTACTTTAAAGCCCCCAACTAAAATTCATTTCAGCATGTAGCATAGGAACCTGTGAGATGCGACACTATTACTGTTTCAGGTCAAAAATAAGTTTGAAGTTTCTATTCTATTTCTATTCTATTTTTTATTTCGACTGACTTCCATTCATTTCTACAGCCTAAACCTTACCCTTATCCTAACCCCATCCCTTACATAACTAACCCTAACCAAAAATTTATTCACACCATAGTCCTATACCTGACCCCTGACCCAAAAACAGCGTTTCCCCCTTGTGGGGACCAGGCTTCGGTCCCCACAACGAGCAGTGGGTCCCCACAACATAGTATGTGTCAAGAAAATGGTCCCCACAAGAGTGTGTGTGTGCGTGTGTGTGCGCGTGCACCCACCCACACACACACACACACACATTTCCCCACCATGATGATTAGCAGATTAGCAGGAATAGAGAGATGTAGAGCATAGAAAGAGAGTGACTCATCCAAAAAAAGTGACGATCCAAGTATCAATCAAAAAAGAGCAAAAGACAGACAGGAGTTGCACAAACAAGCACATGCACACACATATCCACACACTCCGTCTCTGTCTTTTTCTGTCATGCACCCATGCAGACATATAATCACTCCCACCACCATCTTCTTCTTCAACTCTCCTTTCTTTCTCACTCTCTTTCACTAGCACATATGCTCTCTCTTTCTCACACACACACACACACACACACACACACACACACACACACACACCCCCACACACACACACACACACACACACACACACACACACACACACACACACACACACACACACACTCAAAGGCAGCCCGTGTGATTATGAGTGATGGTTGCAGCTTGTGTCTATCCATTACGGCGGTCTGGCTCAGACAGGTGAACAGGCTGATACATGAGCAGGGCTTTATCTGCACTCACCGACTCCCCGCACCGTTTCATTCAGCCGCTCACAACGTTAACTGCCCCATCCCCCACCATGAGAACCCCCCCCACACACACACACGCACATGCACACGCCCCCCACCCCACAACACATACACACACTGCCTCCATCACACCATTGCTGCCACAAAGAAGGAGATTTTAAAGCCCAGCTACCATTTAAATATAATTTCTTTATCAGGATTTCATACTAATGGCAGAGTAGGGAGAAACATGAGGTGGCTGTTATCAGGGCTGCACAGAGGCCTCATTAGTCACACTTTCCTTTAATTGGTAATCAAACATTCAGGTGGAATGTTTCTTTTTCAAAATATATTTATGTTTGCATGTTGAGGGTAATTAATTAAAAATGTATTGATTACTTAAAAACCCTGATTCAAATTGAAGCTCCAATTGCTTTTTAGCGTAATGAGAGAGATGTTCTTTATGTGAGTTTAATGGATCATTCGAGGGCTTGGGTTTTATGGACAGGATCATATTTAACGTGAATGAGGGACACTATACATGGATTTAAAATGTCATAGGGAGATACATATTTTTAAATTTGTATGTCAGTCATCACAGGAGAATTATAAGCTCTCATACAAGTATAGACATTTTATCTGAAGTGTTTTTCTTGGCAGATAAAATGCTGTCAATTTGTCTTGTAGCCAAACAGCTACAATCTTTGTCTTTCAAAGTTTGCATTGCACTGCTGTAGGACTGATTCGCTCTTAGTTTTACTCCAGTTCTTGTGCCTGAACAAATTCCGAGTGATGACTTTTTGTCTGTTATGCAAACTTAAATCACCCACCAAACCATCAAATCTGTCAGGAGTCTGTTTAATTGATAAACAATGTAATGGAGAAAATATGACAGAAAAATGTCTGAGCTAATGTGAATAAAGTTTTATAAGTCAGCAGCAGAAAGGCCAAGGGAGGGACAGAGAGAGAAGTTAATACACCAAGCCAAACGTGAGCAAACTGAAACAGTCTGTGCAGTGTCTCATTGTAGCACGCTCACTGGTGTTGCAGTGTAATGGATCGTCGTGTCACACAGAGGATTATGTGGCTTCACTTCAGCTACAGTCACTGTTTCTATCATTTGGAGCTTTAAAACTTATAAACACCTGTGTGTTGAGTGTGTGTATGGCCTTGTTTTTGATACAGTGTAAGGACCATTTTTCCAACAAATGCTATGTTGTGAGGACTGGTTTGTCATTCTGGGGTCCAAAGCCTGGGCCAGATGACAAGTGCTGCTTTTGGGTTGTGGTTTAGGTTTAGGAATAGGGTGTGAACTGAGTTTAGGTTAAGGTTTATAGAGGAATTTTTCTGCCATAACCCAAGAGCACACATTTTCAGTCTGAAAGCAGGATTTCATAGAAAAGTTCCTCCATAAAGGTTAAGCATGTAGTTAGATTAAGGGTTAGGGAAAGGCAATAGAAATAAATAAAAAAATGAATGGGAGTCAATGAAAAGTCCCTGTGAAGTTATCATTGCAGCATGACATTTTTATAATTTCAAAGTATCTACACTGGTTTAACAGGAGCTGCATGTTAGAACAGAATTTTCTCAACACTGTTTTGGAGCTACCCAACCAGTGATGTAAAGCTGACTGGATGGGAACAAGAGTTCCCATGGTGAGGGAAATTCTGGAGCCTGTACTGGATGTACAAACACACACTTGTGTCTCATTGCAAATGACGTCACTCTCGGCAAATGTTTGGACAAACAAATCCTAAACAGAATGGCGGCATCAGCAGATTGTGTAACGTTGGATGATGAGGACGTCCCAAGAACTTTTCTTCAATATTCTTCGATACAGAAGCTCAGTGTGGATCAACTTAAATTATGGTTGAAATGCAGAGAACTCAAAGTGAGTGGAAAGAAGGCAGCTTTGGTTGAAAGGCAGGGTTATTTTTTTGTGGCTGTGGACAGTGCGGTAGCTAGCACTCGCTAGCAACTACACTAGCAAGTGTGGTTGCTTTTACCAAGTTCTTACTCGGCAATTTGTGAAGTTCATTATATATTGTTAAGGAAGAAAATCTAAAATAGGTTAACTTTGGAAAAAAGTTTGGCTCTCTCTTCCTCTGGATCCCAGGTCCTCTCGGCAGGCCACGTGTAGCCACAAGGAAAACAACAATGCGTGTTGACGTCACAGAATTACAGAATTTAATCCAATAAGAAACAACTTATGAATTAACAACAAAACTGCAGAACAACAGAAACATACATTCATTACCTGAGACAAAAAAGATAGAAAAGGCAAAGACGCGTCTTTGGAGAGAGCTGGTGCAAAAAAAGGCAAAATAGTGGCAGCTATCTGAATTATTACTCCTGTGCACGAACTTTTATAATGTAGGTGTGTCTGTCCTGATTAATATATTCTAGTAAGGCGTACCTCTGCTTGACCAACTGGAAGCTACTTTTAACACTCAGAAAAACTTAGAACTTCCCCTAATTTACTGCTGTGAACCAAGGCCATTTGCTCTTTTGTTTCACAAACGAAGAGGAGAGCCTCATCCTGAACTCCTGCAGTTTTAAAACCATCTGGATACGGGATATGCAGAGAAAAGTATTTCACAGATATGTGTGAAAACTGGTGTCTCTCCCGCTCTTTTCCTTACATAGATTCTCAGGAACAGACTTAAATTCTGTAATTAGTTTAAGGAAAGTTTATGTTAACAAACCCAGTTTTGCTCCTCTGCACTCAGCATCCCAAAAGATTGAGTCCTGCCTTAAACCAAAAATAACACATAAAATCAACAGAACAGAATGAGGTACAATTCCTTTTTCTAACCTATAAAACATAATATTCAATCCTAAGTATACAAGTTAACACAATCATTTTTCAAAACCCCATTTAGCATAAATCCTGAGCAATTTTCTAATACAGACAAAACATTTTCATTTAATTCTAACAGTCAGAAATAATACAATTTTCAAATCCATTCATCATCGACTAAATTAATTCTAAAACTAAATAATACAATTTTCAGTCAGAGCATACCATCAATAACTAAAAGAAATATCTTGTAAATTAACTGTTAGTGGTTCAAAATCTTCACATAACCCAGATGTCCACAGAAGGATTCTGATCTCCTGTGAACTCGGTAAGTTCCTGTTTCCCAAGATAATTTAAATGATACTGGCCTCTACCTTCCTGCATATGTTAATCCATGGCCTCCTGTCCTATGTGTTACGACCACAGGGGTCCAGGGAGAAGCTCTGCAGATCACCCCATTTTCCTTGGTACTTTTGAATACTTACCCAGCCATAGTTTAATTTTAAATCACTAACAGAAACCTGTTCAAAGTTTAAAATTTGTTCAAAAAGATTAAACTGTATTAAACACTAAAAATAATCATATTTTCTCAACAATATATATATATATATATATATATATACATATATATATATATATATATATATATATATATATATATATATATAGCATTTCTACATTCAGATTGATGTCAGTGCGCTCCGGTTCAAATTGAAAAGGCTTAAAGACGTTACTCATGGCTGTTTTGGCTTTGCCGTCGGATCTAAAGACGTCATTTACCCAGAATGCATTGCAGCGTAAACAACATGGCAACGTTTGTGTCACAATATTTTCCATCCATCCATTTTCTGTACACCCTTGTCCCTAGTGGGATCAGGAGGGGTTCTGGTGCCCATCTCCAGCAAACATTTCAGGCGAGAGGCGGGGTCACTCTGGACAGGTCCCCAGGCTGTCACAGTCACAATATTTTATTGAAATTTATAAAATCTTAACAGCGTACAGTATTATTACTGTATTTTTTTTTATATCTAAAATAAATATTTCTCAAGTAAAGTCTATTGTTACAATTAATCATGGGTCCCCTTAAGAAGCCCACCCAACCCCTCAAAAGACTTGCAACACGCCGTCATCTTCTATGCACCCCCCAGAGGGCGACACCTCTACCATTGAGAAACCAAACCACATATATTACAAATATGTAGTGTTTTACAAAGTGTGAACAACAAAATACAAACTCAACTGTGTAAAGATAAAACATGATTTGTTTTTTTTAAATAATTAAAAAGGGTTAAAAACTATGGACAGTGCTAATGGGAGGCAAACAAGATTTTGTAAAAATCCCAATTCAAACACACATTCACATAAACGGTTCAAAAGCAACACAGACAACTCCCTTGTTTCAAGCCAGATGCCTGCATGTCTTTCTGCTCCAACAACAGCTCTCCTGACTCCTGGGAACTGACCTCTCAAAGGGTCAAAGGTCAGCCTCCAGCCTATTGCTTTTGATGAATGGCATCCTGAAAAGTGTCTGTGAGTGCATATGTGAAACAGAATGAGCATTTATGAGTCTCTGTGAATGTGTGTCACAGTGGTAACATTGCGTAGCTTTAAGAGCAATGAACACAAATAGAAACCCTTTTGTCTGTGTGTGTGCGTGTGTGTGTGTGTGTGTGTGTGCGTGTGTCATTTACCATTGTCTATAATCTGAGATAGACTTCTAATAATTTGATTAGAAAAATGGAAATTAGATTACAGCACAGCAGCAGGTCCTGTGTGTAAATGGGCCACACACAGAGCTAGGACATTGAGAGAACAAAAACACACACACAAAGCTCAAAACACACACTTGCTTGGAGTGTCTATATCTGCCTCTCTTTGCAGGGATTTGTTTCAAGCAGAAGGTATGAAAAAACTAAGGAGGTCAGAGGTCATGAGGGTTACCTAAAACAGAAGCACAAACATAGGAAAAGTGATAACCTTTAGGGAGAAAAACAACAACTCAACTTTAGACTATTGCAGACTTGCATGATAAGCTCTAAACATGCAGTGTCCCATTTGGAGCAGTAACAACTATTGACAATACTTGTCTGATTTCAACATCAGACAAGTTCTGCTAGTGAAGGTTACATAGAGAAGCACAACTCAACTTTCTGTACTAGAAAAAACACTGGAGCATGGAGTTTAATAACTCAATGTTATTTATCTTGATATTCATGCAGATACATGTCATAAGTGCTTGATTCCAGGTTATAGAATGTATTTTAAACAAGCAGTGCTTCTGAACACTGTAGAAAGATAAAGGTTTGCTCATTTTGATCCACGATGTGATACTATTTTTTAAAACTCTCTGTATGATTGGATTGACTGTTTTTGTGCCAATTCACAACAACCATCACCAACAAAACAACCATCACCACAAAAACAACCATCACCAGCTCAATGTTCCTTGTTGCCATAATTCTGCTTATTGGTTTTACTTCAACTTTAAAGACATACCAGTCACAGTAATCCTTTAGCACATAGTTTTCACTACATCATCGCTTGCTGTTAAAAATCGACACTACCAACTTTAAACAACTATTTGTAGTATTCTACTACCCTTAACATGTTTTTAAAAAAATAAATATTTACATTAAAACAGCCAAGAATGACTATGGGAGCAGGAAGGTGATGTTAGTAATCTGCTTTCAGAGTCTGCATGTTTGTCTGTGTGCGTGTGCACACACACAATGCATGCACACACGCACGCACGCACACACACACTGCATGTGTAATGAGAAGAAGGGGTAGAAAACAGGATTTGCCACAGCAGAGACATATCATGTTTTTTTCCACCAAGAAAATAGATATCATTTGTTACATGCACACATCCAATAGATATCATTAGCTAACTGTTTAGTATTCATAGCCATCCACTCTACCACTTCTGCACTCACACATGGAGCCAGAAATTAGCCAGCAGCACCTGACACTCCATCATGATGTCACAGCAGGGTTTAGGTGTGTGGATGTCCATCTGTGTATGTTTGCATTCTTTTGAGTGTGTGTAAATGTGGTGCATGTTTTTAGGCATAACACATTAGAGACTGGGAGGAACAAGAGGCCTCCAGCCATTATCTACCCAACACACCCAATGCTTCCTGAAGAGACAGACACAGCAAGAAAGAAGGATGAAAACAGGATGAATGAACGTTTATATCACAACAAACAAAACGACCTGCAGTGGTGAACAAAACTCAAGTCCTGACGACACTTCTGCTTTCAAATTGATATTTAAAAAAAAAAGTTTAAAAATAAATCTGTGTTCAGATAAGAAGTTTTATAATATACCATAGCAAAAATGATTTTGGTCCTTATCTGAGTTTTTCTTTCCAGTAATGAAATTGTTTGTACAGCCAGCTACAAATACTGGAAAATATAAACTTTGCATGTTGTGAGTAAACAGTGTTCAAGACAACTTATCTGAACAAAACCAAACTGCTTTTTTGTGATCCAATACTGTATGTGATCCAATACTGTATGTGTATTGGATCACATACAGTATGTGATTTAGTAAAAGTCTTTTAATTATTATTAAAAAAAAATCTTTTAAATCACAGTTTGGTCATCTGTAGTATTTTAGTTTTAGTAATTTTCCTGTAGATTAAATCTTACCATATTTTAATTGGCTAAATTTACTGTTCATTTAGTCAATAAAAATAAGAAGTTCAAGTTTTTAAGGCCCTCTTACCAGAGGTCAGATAGTTGTGATATGAAAACCGTTTAATTAGACCTTAGTAAAATATTTAACTCATGATGGAATTGAGATAATCTCTTTGAAAAACACAGGTACATAGATTATTTGTTATTTGAAATATCAAATTTACATTATTTTTTTTAATTAAATGTAGAATCCCCTAAAACATATTATATGATAAAACATCAATACAGCAGCATATCAATCTTTTAGTTTGTAGCTTTGCATAAATAATAAGTCTAATCCATAATCATCTGTTGGAGAAACAGCATTAGAGGACCCCCAAAAGCTCAACAATCTGGTGAAGAAAGCTGGTTCTGTTCTGGGTCCTCATAAAACAATGGACATCATGTTCAGAGCATCCTCTACATCAGTGTTTCTCAACCTTGGTCCTCACCAGCCCCCTGCTCTGCATGTTTTAGATGTGCCTCTATTTCAGAACAGCTGATTCAAATGATTGCATGACCATCAAGTATTGTAGAAGCCTGTTAATCACCCAGAGATACAACTCAGGTGTGTAGCAGAAGGGAAATACCTAAAACAAGCAGGACAGGGGGGCAGTGAGGACCAGGGTTGAGAAACACTGTTCTACATGAAACTGTAAAACAGCAACAGAGTGTCTTCAGTCAGAGGGTTCTTCACATTTGCTGTAATACAGACTACTATAGGAGATTTTCCTCCTAACAACTTCTAAAAATAAATATTTCTAACTATGTAGATAAGCCAGTCTCAAGTCATTCCTGTTGAGAGTACTGATGTTACAATCAGGAGTAATCTAATTCTTTTGAAAGGTTCTGTCAAGTCCACATTTTCCCTTTATTTTCCACACTGTCCTTTTATTATGTTTCTACATTACAATGCCCTAAAATGGTATTAATACACAGAACACTTGTAAAGTGCAACATGGGTATTTGATATTTATATTTGTAAATGTTATGTTTTATAAAAATACATAACCATTTTACGCATGAACATACTGTGATTGTATTTGCACCTTTGGAATAAATATTAATTTGACTTAATTGATTATACTTTTTTGTGAATTTCACTCATACTACTACATTAGGAATAAAATGGCATGTTCTTACAAAAATGTAAGTATTCAAAAATACAAATTTTCAAAATTGGATGGAAATGATTCTGAAAATTCGAATCCCTTCAAAAACACATAAGTCGTGTTTCTGACAGTCAGTGCTGGGGTGGTTACTGCAAAGTCATGTACACAAACAGACTTAATTAACACTGAGTATCTGATCTGGTTTCCAGAATGCCAGCACTACAATTCCCATATCTTCTTCATTTTATATTTCTATTTTCATTTCCATGTGTTTGACATCATTAGAAAGATTAAAATACATACTTTCAGAATCTGTAAAAAAACAACAGAAGAGAAGATTTGTTCTTGGTTTCATGGTGGCCAGCTACATACAGCATTTTAATAACACCACACGTGCATCATATATAATATAGGAGCTTTTACAATTAATATGTACACATATTTATTGAAACACTTCATGATGTGATGATACAACCTGAAGGAAAACGTGTATTTAAAATTGGCTCAGCTGCTGATGGGTTGGGGGTTTGACAATGTACTGCCTCAGGGTAAAGAGTCTGCTTTGTATCTGGGAGGATTTTAAATGGGTAACGTTGTACTGTGCTTATCTACATCTATACATGTGTCTGTGGGAGTCTGTGTGTATGTGTGTGTGTGCATGTGTGTGTGAGGGGGTGGGGGGTCTCGACACCCATCAGTCTCACTCAGGACTCACTTAGCTGAACCAGAGGGGTTCAACATAAGCTCAAATGATCTGTTTGTGTGGACTAGTGTGTCTTTGTATCCAGATGTTGCCAAGTAAAGAATAAACAGCAGGCAGTTCTAGTTTTATGTCACCTTTCTCTTATTTGTGGTATTGATGATTTTTTTTATCCAGTTGGGAATGACCAGTTCTGGTTCTGTCTGTGATTTCTTCCTGCTCAAAGGGAGATTGTCCTCTCCACTACTGTTACCTTATCACTCAAAATTGGGATTGAATTGGACTGGGCCTAACTGGATCAGGACATGACTATTCAACCACACTGCACCAGAAAATGTGATCGGAATTGAATCAACTTTATGACTACACTGGATTTAATGTCACTATTTATAAAAGGGCAGATTACATTTTATTGTTCCAACTTTAGGTCACAGTTAACTCCTAAATGATTGATACCTTTGGATGAAGTAAGATTCAAAATGATTTTCGTTGGGAGCCAGGGTTGAGGTACCACACTCTGGACCAGGCTTGCTTTGGTTCGGTTGATGGCTGGCACTGATGGGCTGTTGTGCTATTGCAGAAGGTTGGGCAGTCTAATAGTCTCCACTCCAGAATGACAGGACCACCTCCTGGGTCTGGGGCCTGGTTGCCCCTCTGGGTTAATGTTACCTGGACCTGAGAGTATAGAGTGTCTATGAGTATCTTTATATTGAATGTGTGGGTGTAAGTGTCTGTGTGTGCATGCATGAGGCTGTGAACATGTCAGGTTGGGTCCTGGGATGTTCGCTCTCCTGGATCATCTCGGCCCCCCCCACCAAATGTGAAGAAACTTAGAAGTATAAGTGAACAAACTGAATATATTTTTATTATGATTACATGTGAGTGACCAACACAAAGTTTTGCACAATTAGAATACATGGTATTCAAAGTGACTAAAGTCTCTAAACTGTGGCATGCGGCATTCTGCACCTTTCTTATTGTTGAGTAGAATTTTGCTCTAATAGCTCTAAATATTTAAAATCTAATTCAACCAATTTCTACAATAAAGCTTACAAATATTTAAATAGGTCATGACATTATTGACCAGTTAGGATTTGCTAACTTAACATCAGTTTAATTCTCTCCTGTTGTCTTTGCTCACCTGAAATTTATTCACTCTTGGTGTATTGAGGACATTTGAGGTTTAATTTCAGCTTCTAGTTGTATGATGATCTGAGAGAAAAATTGAAAGTGACAAACATTGAACTGCAGCTTCTGTGTCTGTGTTCTATCTTCCACCCACAAACATAAAAAATGATGCAAAAAAGTCTAACCTAACTTCAAACTATTAGTTTAATGATTAAGGCTTAAGCCTTCAGCTCATATTCTTTTGTTTAAGCATGAAGAATAATAAGGAATCAAGTTTAAGGGAAGAATTATACATTGTAACCTACACCAACATGCTCACACAGAGCAGTCAGGCGGCTCAGTCTGAAGGAATACATCTGTGAATAAATAAAAATGCTGAACAGAGTATTGTAAAATTACATCAGGATGAGATAGACTATCTTTAAGTTTGTCTTGTGAAAATAGGATTGTTCTGGCCAACAAAATAAAAAAAGTGATCTGCACTTTCGTTGAATGTGCTCATGCACAACACTGGCCACAGTTCATATATATAAAGCTATAGAATGGGGGGGAGGGCAGCAGCTTCAGAAAGGAGGCCCAGACTTCCCTCTCCCCAGCCACTTGTTCCAGCTCCTCTGGGGGAACCCCAAAGTGTTCCCAGGCCAGCTGAGAGACATGGTCTCTCCAGTGTGTCCTGGGTCTTCCCTGGGGTCTCCTCCCAGTGGGATGTGCCCGGAACACCTCACCACGGAGGCATCCAGGAAGCATCCTGACCAGATGCCCGAGCCACCTCAACTGGCTCCTCTTGACGTGGAGGAGCAGCGGCTCTACTCTGTGTCCCTCCCGGATGACCAAGCTTCTCACCCTATCTCTAAGGGAGAGCCCAGACACCATGTGGAGGAAACCCATTTCGGCCGCTTGTATCCGTGATCTTGGCCCAAAGCTCATGACCATAGATGAGGGTGGGAACGTAGATCGACCGGTAAATCAAGAGCTTCGCTTCTTGACTCAGCTCTCTCTTCACCACAATGGACCGGTACAGTGCCCGCTTCACGGCAGATGCTGCACCGTTCTGCCTGTCGATCTCCCGCTCCCTTCTTCCCTCATTCGTAAACAAGATCCCCAGATACTTAAATGCCTCCACTTGGGGCAGGACACCCCTCCCAACCCGGAAAAGGCACTCTACCCTTTTCTGGCTCAAGACCATGGCCTCGGATTTGGAGGCACTGATCCTTATCCCGGCCGCTTCACACTCGGCTGCGATCCGGTCCAGTGAGAGCTGTAGGTCACGACTCGATGAAGCCAATAGGACCACATCATTTGCAAAAAGCAGAGACGCGATCCTAAGGCTACCAAAACGGATCCCCTCAACACCTTGGCTGCACTTAGAAATTCTGTCCATAAAAGTAATGAACAGAATCGGTGAAAAAGGGCAGCCTTGGCAGAGTCCAACTCTCACCGGAAACAAGCCCAACTTACTGCCAGCAATGCGGCCCAGACTCTGACACCGGTCATACAGGGACCTGACAGCCCGTATCAAAAGGCCCGGTACCCGATACTCCCAGAGAACCCTCCACAGGGCCCCCCTAAAGATAAAGGTAATAAAGACAGTGGTCTCAAACTGCTCAGCCAGAGTCTTGCAACTTTCAGATAGGACTGTTATTATGTCCAGTAATGTGAAAATAAAAGGAAGTCATTCCCAAGGATGACGACAAATGCGCAGGGCAGGAAGGCTCTTAATATGGCATCCACATTTGAATGGAGGGGGTTCAGGCCAAGCTGTACCCCACAAACTCAGTGACAGATGCTGGACAGATGCTGCAAAGATGCACTTCTACCTACTTAAGGCAACGTTGTGCCTGGCAAGAATGTACAGTAGAATGTCAATTGTCATGGAGGGCTAACATTGCTCTGTGTACCACAATGTCGTGCAGATATACAACCACGTTTTCGATACCAGCAGAGATGGTATCCATGACCTTCTGGACGCAAGTGAGGGAAAAGCTGAGTCTGAAAGGCATCTGGGTATAAGAGAAAACCCACATATGGGGTTACAAAAGTGGTGAGGTTATGGCTGTCAGGGTGTAGGGGAACCTACAAGAAGGTTGATCTTGGAAAAGAACTTTGCTGAAAGTTTCTCCATGTAGGCAGTATTTGAAATCACTGCTGGATTCACCTGTCTGAGATCAACACAGGGACAAATACCACCTGACTTCTTCTTTGCCACCACCAGGATAGAGATCCAGGATGAGGTGTTAATGAGCTCGATAGTGTTATCATGCTTGAATAATTTTTTATGATCCAGGCATCATAAATGATAGGTTGTGACATCATCACACAGAGCAAGGAGGATCCAGTAGTGGTTGGTGGTTGAAAGCAGTTAGGCAGCGCAGCCCAGTGAACAGTGAAGACCATCGGTGTTGCCAGGATATGGCCACCGCAAGGATGGTGGGATCTGTGTTATCTGTAATGGAGAATCACAGGGTGCAGAAAAGATCAAATATGAGGAGATTGGTACCATAGTGAGACACCTGGAAAGTGAATGTCGGGGGAGTTCTGGAGCTGTAGCAGACAGAAAAGGTGGTGGTGCCCACAATGTCAATTTTAGTATATCCACAGCCATCCGTAACACCTCTAAGTCTGCGATAGTCATCTGTCAGGGAAAGAGCAGTCAGACTGTGAACTCATTGAGCAAAGATCTGGAGGCAGAGATATCCAACAGCAGTGGCAGACATACACCATCCAACTCTACATGCAACTTCTCAATAACCTGCTGCAGGAGCTCACAGAGTGAATGGCAGTTAGGCTAGATGAATAAGTGGACTGGCTTTAGGACTTTGTGGGGTTGAGCACGGTTCATCTTAAAACAGCATTGGTACCTCTGTCCTCAGGCTGGTCATGCTGATGGAGGTGTAGGATGGGAGGGAGAAGCAAGGTTACAACATTCACTACAGGATCCCTGTGATGGCCAAATCCATGGCCACACTCTGAAGTCGGTAACCCTTTTATGCAGTTTATTTTTTCATTCAAACACAACACTTTAGTTTAAGTAAAACATTTATTAGTTGATTTGGATACATTTGTTCTTTATGTTAGCGCGCACATTTAGTTAACATGTGTATGTATATCAACTTTAAAGTATTATTTGCTTGCTTAAGATTAACTTTGTTTTCTTTTGCCGGTGCTTACCTGCCTTGGAGTGGCCAGACAGGAGATGGGGTCCAGGGCTCAGCAGGCATAGGTGCTAATTGGACTGCACCATTAGTTCCTGCTGGCAGGGGAAATTTGTAATTTCTTTATTTAGATACGTTTTGTATTCAAGTAAATAGTAGTATTTAAACTTTAATATTTTTGATTTTCATTTTTTTTTGGGTTTTAGTTTAGTCAAACTTAGCTGTACTGTTAGTTGTTTGTGTTATTTGTAATTGTATTCTGTTTAGTTATCCCTATTGTGTCTTAATTGGTCTGATCAGCCAGTATTTAAACCCCTGTGTGTCATTTCTTTGTTAGGTCAGTTATGTTTGTTTGTGCAGCCAGTTTGTTTACACTTTTTGCCTGAGTTCAGTTTTGTTTCTTTGACCTCTTTTATGAGCTCAGTTTATCTTTTGTTATAATCTTTGGGTTAAAATAAAAAACCCTATTTTTCTAATTAATATCCTGTGACTCCTTCTGTTTTTAACTCGGTCCATCACATGTGGTGTCAGAAGTGGGATTTTGAGTTAAGGAGCCAGGAATTTTTTTTTTTTTTCTTTTCTTCATTTTTTTTTCTCTGCTTTTGGTGAGCAATTTTTTTTACTCCCTCTCCAACAAATTTTTTGAGCCATGCAGAATGGTGTGCGCCCAAGAAAAGGAAACAAGGTTGAGACCAAAGAGGCTTCCCAGCAATCAGAGAGGGTGGAAATGGAAGGAGGATCTTCAGCAGCAGCAGCAGCAGCTGAAGCCAATGATGAGGAGCCCAGAGAGTCAACTCTGCATGATATTGCTGGGATTCTTCGGGCATTCATGGGACAACAGGAAGTTCGGGAGAAGAAGCAGAGAGAAGTTTCTGCACAACAAGAACAGCGCTTTAAGTGCTTGCAACACCAGTTCCAGCTTTTGCAGATGGAAATGCATGCCAGGACAACCCCGCCCCCTGAGCCTACATCTACTGATCCACCACCTGTTGAAACTCAAACTGATCATCAGATTCAAGTAACATCTCAACCTGAGGATTCAGCTTTCAGCTCAACAGGTCAGTCTGTGCACAGTCATCATCCTAAATTGGAAAAATTAACTGCTGAAGATGATATTGAACACTTTCTGACCACATTTGAGAGAATTGCAGCTGCTTATCGTTGGCCAAAGTCGGACTGGGTTTTCCATCTCATTCCCCTTCTGACTGGCAAGGCTCGCTGTGCCTATGTTAACATGGATGTTGATGATTCCCTGGAATATGGAAAGGTAAAAGTTGCCATTTTACAAAAATATGATATAAATCCAGAAACTTACCGACAAAGATTTCGCTGCCTTGATGTTCTTGATGAGAGTCCAAAGGAATTATATTCAAGGCTAAAAGAACTTTATGAGAAGTGGATTCAGCCTAAAGATAAAACTGTGAAACAAGTTGGTGAACTGATTATTCTGGAACAATTTTTGAGAATGTTGTGTCCCGAGCTTCAGGTCTGGATCAAGGAGCACAATTCGAAGTCTGCTGCAGAAGCCTCTGCTCTGGCTGATGTGTTTGTAGCTGCCAGAAGTAGGAGTCAGCCATGGAGCAACAGTGCATGGAGAGCTGCGAAAGATTCACGTCGGTTACAACCTTCCCAGCCTCATCACAAGTTGGCAATGGGTGTGGGTAAGCCTTTCTTAAGAGAAAACCAGCCCTCTAAGGCAGGAAAAAGGCCTCTGGTGTGTTGCCTCTGTGGACAAGAAGGTCACACCAAACCCATGTGCCCCAAGAATCAAAGTAAGCTAACTCAAATGTGTTTTGTGCCTCATCAGAATGTGGATATTAAACCTGAAATAAAGCAGTCAAGTAAAATCATTGCAGTGAAGATTGCTGGACATGAAATGAATGCTTTAATAGATACTGGCAGCACACAGACTCTAGTGCACAAGAACCATGTACCAACTAATTGTATATGCCCTTCTGAAACAATATCAGTTTGCTGTGTACATGGTGATGAGAAATCATACCCCACTGCTGATATGTTTGTTGAGGTGCAGGGGGCTCCCTATCTGTTGAAGGTTGGGGTAGCTGATAACCTACCCTATCCTGTAGTTTTGGGGGAGGATCTTCCTGTCATCTATGATTTGTTGAGGGATGTGCAGAGCTGTAATGTGGCTGTAACCAGGGCTCAAGCTAAAAATCAAGATGAGCATTTTGGAACACTTAGTGCTTTACCTTTTTTCGAGGCTGAGTTGCAGACAGAACCTGGAAAGTCTCGGAAGCCACGCAGTCAAAAAAGGCGTGAGAAATTTCAACATGCACTGGGTGAGACTTCAGTTGAAGTGGCTCCAGATATGCCACTGGGTTTTTCAATACCCACAAACATCAGACAAATGCAGCAGAATGATCCAACTTTGTCTGCCCTGTTGCTGAAGGCTAGGAGGGAGGCCTCGGTAGGATCTGACATGAATAAAGAGCAGTATATATTGCAAGATGACATTTTATATCATCAACATGGCCAGTTTAAGCAGTTAGTTGTCCCTAAGGAAGCTCGTGAGACAGTGCTGACTTTGGGACACTCTATTCCCTGGGCTGGCCACCTTGGGAAGTATAAGACCACTGCTCGTATCAAGCGATATTTTTTCTGGCCTGGTTTAAGATCAGATGTTGCTTTATTTTGCAGAAGCTGCCCTGAGTGTCAGAAAACCTCAATGAGAGTCCCTAGCAAAGCACCACTTCAACCCCTCCCCATTATAGGCACACCTTTTCTACGCCTTGGAATGGATGTGGTTGGCCCAGTGGAAAAAAGTAAATCTGGAAATCGCTTCATGCTAGTCATCACAGACTATGCGACAAGATATCCTGAAGTTTTTCCACTAAAGACTGTTAAAGCAAAACATGTGGCTTCCTCACTGATTCAACTTTTCTCAAGGGTTGGATTTCCACAGGAGATTTTAACCGATCAGGGCACTAACTTTATGTCCACACTGTTGAAACAGGTCTATAAGCTGTTGGGCATCAGGGGCATGAGGACGACACCATACCACCCACAGACGGATGGCCTGACGGAGCGTTTTAATAAAACCCTCAAACAAATGCTTCGTAAGTTTGTTAATGATGCAGGCTCTGATTGGGACCAGTGGTTGCCATACCTCCTTTTTGCCTATAGAGAGGTTCCTCAGGCTTCCACTGGTTTCTTGCCATTTGAGCTCCTCTATGGCCATGATGTGAGGGGCCCTCTGACCCTGCTGAGAGATGCATGGGAGGGAGATCAAAGTAAAGAGGATCCGGTCAACATTATTTCATTTGTTCTCCATATGAGGGATAAACTGCAGCAGATGGGTGAGTTGGCTCAGAGTCACATGGCAGCTGCTCAGAAACGCCAAAAGGTTTGGTTTGACAAGAAAGCTCGCCACAGAAGTTTTGCTCCTGGTCAGAAGGTCTTGGTCATGTTGCCAACTTCTGACAGCAAGTTGCTTGCAAAGTGGCAGGGACCCTTTGAAGTACTGAGGAAAACTGGACCTACTACTTATCAAGTCTCTACACCAGGTCTCCAGCGAGGGAGTCGAGTGCTCCATGTTAACCTTCTCAAGGAGTGGGTTCCACGGAAGGAGAATGAAACTGAGGTGTTGCTTATTCACAGAGTGGAGGAGGAGGAAGAAGTTAATGACTATTTGCCTTCAGTAACATCCTCTGTGCTGGACCTAAGCCATCTCACCAGCAAGCAACAGTCTCAGGTAACACCTCTTATTACTTCTGACATATTTCAAGAGTGCCCAGGTCACACAACTCTGGTGGAGCACAGCATTGTTTTAAAACCAGATGCTGTTGTAAAGCGTATGAGTTACAGGATACCTGAACGCTTCCGGGTGGAGCTGAAGGAGGAGATGGACCTCATGCTGTCTCTAGGAATTATCCAACCTTCAACAAGTGAGTGGTGCAACCCTGTTGTGTTGGTTCTGAAAAAGGATGGAAAAATAAGATTTTGCATCGACTTCAGGTACCTCAACTCCATATCAAAATTTGACTCTTACCCAATGCCACGAATAGATGACCTCATTGAGCACCTGGGGGAAGCAAGATACTTAACAACTATTGATCTGTCTAAGGGCTACTGGCAGGTACCTCTCACCAAACAGTCTCAGGAGCTGACAGCATTTCGCACCCCCTGGGGATTGTTTGAGTTCACAGTCCTGCCATTCGGCCTGCATGGGGCCCCAGCAACATTTCAAAGACTAATGGATCAGGTACTCTCTGGGCTCTCAGCATTCACCTGTGCATACCTTGATGATGTTGTGGTTTTCAGTGCAACTTGGGAAGAGCATGTCGACCATCTAAAGGAGGTCCTGGATCGGCTGTGTTCAGCAGGCCTTACCATCAATCCAGCAAAGTGTGCTCTTGCTAGGACAGAAATGCAGTACCTGGGGTACACCATTGGAGGTGGTACTCTGAAACCTCAAGTTGATAAAATCAATGCAATCTCATCCTGTCCGCTCCCACAAACCAGGAAACAGCTGCGGTCTTTCCTTGGCATGGCTGCATTCTACCACAGATTCATTCCTAATTTTTCAGCTAGAGCAGCATCCCTAACAGACATGACAGGCTCCAGAAGTCCCACTAAAATTCAGTGGACAGCAGATGCTATTGCAGCATTTAAGGACATTAGCCAATCTCTGAGTAAGAATCCTGTTTTGCACTCACCAGATTTTGCAAAAGACTTTTTGTTGCAGACCGATGCTTCTGAGAGAGGCCTTGGGGCAGTGCTTCTGCAGGGACCACCAGAGGACCAACATCCAGTTGCCTACATCAGTCGCAAGCTGCTGCCAAGAGAGAGACGCTATGCAACTGTGGAGAAGGAAGCCTTTGCTATTAAATGGGCCCTTGACTCATTCAAATATTATTTGTTAGGAAGAGAATTCACACTTCAGACTGATCACAGAGCCCTCCAGTGGCTAGAAAAGATGAAGGACACTAATGGGAGAATCACCAGATGGTATCTTGCAATGCAGCCATTTCGGTTTAAGGTTTACTACATCCCCGGTAAAGACAACACCACTGCTGATTACCTTTCTCGGTGCCAGAGGGAAGATCAGGAAGTGGGGGAGTGTGTGATGGCCAAATCCATGGCCACACTCTGAAGTCGGTAACCCTTTTATGCAGTTTATTTTTTCATTCAAACACAACACTTTAGTTTAAGTAAAACATTTATTAGTTGATTTGGATACATTTGTTCTTTATGTTAGCGCGCACATTTAGTTAACATGTGTATGTATATCAACTTTAAAGTATTATTTGCTTGCTTAAGATTAACTTTGTTTTCTTTTGCCGGTGCTTACCTGCCTTGGAGTGGCCAGACAGGAGATGGGGTCCAGGGCTCAGCAGGCATAGGTGCTAATTGGACTGCACCATTAGTTCCTGCTGGCAGGGGAAATTTGTAATTTCTTTATTTAGATACGTTTTGTATTCAAGTAAATAGTAGTATTTAAACTTTAATATTTTTGATTTTCATTTTTTTTTGGGTTTTAGTTTAGTCAAACTTAGCTGTACTGTTAGTTGTTTGTTATTTGTAATTGTATTCTGTTTAGTTATCCCTATTGTGTCTTAATTGGTCTGATCAGCCAGTATTTAAACCCCTGTGTGTCATTTCTTTGTTAGGTCAGTTATGTTTGTTTGTGCAGCCAGTTTGTTTACACTTTTTGCCTGAGTTCAGTTTTGTTTCTTTGACCTCTTTTATGAGCTCAGTTTATCTTTTGTTATAATCTTTGGGTTAAAATAAAAAACCCTATTTTTCTAATTAATATCCTGTGACTCCTTCTGTTTTTAACTCGGTCCATCACAATCCCCATGAGGAGAGGTGGGTTTGGAAACCTGAGCGTAGTTATGGTAACTAATCTTATTTCCTATCATTTCCTGAGCTACTGGGAGCATACAACTATTGAATAAGAGACTTCTGCCCAGGTCCCTCTTGAAAATGAGATCTAGATCTCAATGGGGTTTACCTGGTTACATAAAGGAAATAAAAAAAGAGGGGTCCTAGGATTGAACTTTGGGGTTCCCCACACATAACTTCTATTTGCTTCGATGAGAAGCTACCTATTGAAACAAAGAAATCTGGACCAGAGAGTCCTACCCAACTCTCTAGTTTTTTCAATAATATGTCATGATCAACAGTAGTGATGGGTAAATGAGGCGTCATGAGACGTTTCGACTCATAGCAACACTGTATTGATACTGTGTCACTCAGTACTGACACCTGCTGGACATTAAAAATTCCTACAGGCAACGTAGTGATTTGATGACCAAGTCTATACAATAAGATTTAAGTCTTTGTATTTTATTGAATATTATACGTTGTATTATGTCATATCTTCAGTTAGTTAAAATATATTTGATATACAGTCAATAAAGAATGTGAACATGTACCATAAAGTGAACATTTAAGTGAGTGTGTTTGGAATGAGGATGGATGGACTATTTTTTCCCACACATTTTTATTAAAAAGTTTTTACAACCTTATGAAATGAAGCCTGTTTCGCTTTTTTGACAAAACTTCTGCTGTAGAAAAAAATTAAGTAAACACTACATTTACAGCGAACCCTTGTTTTTCTTAGGGGTTGCGTTCCAAAAATAACCCGTGATAGGCGAAATCCTTTTTTACAGTTATTACACAGCATACATAAATACATTGAAACCAAAGAACAAAACCTGTTTTCAGGTTAGCGGATGTGCGTGTGCATCAATCGGGCCTTAATGTGATCCGTAGTCATGTCATTAAAGCGTCTCCTCCAAGCTGCTTTGCGAGATTCACAGCTGTATCTATGGCAGAGTGATGGATCTCATCAAACGAGCCTCCAGTCGGGTTTTGCGCTGCCTCTAGCCAGTTTTTTTGTTGTTTTTTTCCAGCAGACATTGAAAGTTTCAGTTTCCATCTCCTGAGTGGCCAATCTGTATTAAACACCGTAACGTTATTGGCACTCAGGTAGCGCGGAGATTGTTTTTACCAATCATATGGTCAATCAACCAGCGGTCAAGCAGGGCGAAGAACACTGTAGGAAAAAAAAACTGCACAAAAAAATCTGCGAAGCAGCGATACCGTGAAAGGTGAACAGCGTTATAGCGAGGCTTCACTGTATATGAAATAATTTCTAAAAAGCAACTGAGTAATTTGTAGAATGGCTGTAGCCTATTGAGTTTATCTAGGTGTATCTGGGACTTCATTCTCATGCCTGGCCTCATAATGCCTCAGCAATTAAAATGTGGATTTATTTAAATAAGACAGTTTAGTCAAACATATGCGACACTTAACCTGCAGAACAATATGCAAGTAAACTAAAAGTCAGTTTCAGCTAAATTTGGGTTCAGATAGATCAAGTAGAAACTGACAAGAACCGGATGAAACGACAAAAATGAAAAAATTATTTTCCAACATAAGATCAAAATGGTCCCACACTGCGGAAACATTTTGATTGAAACTGCTAGATGATAATGTAAAAGATCAAGAATTTGTTTGGCAAATGCTTTTGACAGATTCGCTTCCTTATAAACACAGTTTGGCATCCAGTGTCATTTCGAAACAGTTCCTGTATTGGTCACATGACTTGCTGAAACCAATACGCGCACCGACACGGGTGTTGGTCTATGCTCTTGATGCATGCGCCGGTGCGTCGGTGTTGCTGGACCCATCACTAATCAACAGTGTCAAATGCTGCACTGAAGTCCAACAGAACCAGTACTGTAGTATTTCCACAGTTTTAATAAGAGCTCCTTAGTGTGGGTGAGGATCCACAGGCAGACATGAGTGGATCGGGTGTAATTTAGTCAATTTTAACTTTTTTTGGAACTGAAATAGCTGAACATAGATACACTGATAGGAGGAAGGATGTAGGTAGCATTAACTGTGGCTGGTGGATTATGGTGAATGAACAAATGCAGTTCTCATACATATCTGGTGGTCTGAATGGAGAGCACCTTCTAAGTCTGCTTCAGACACTTGAAGGCTGTGCGTTTCCTCTGCGTATGTGCTTTAATAGAAAGAAGTGTGTGGATATAAGAGGCATTATGGCTCATGAAACCTCCCACCTCCCATGCCCCTCCCCTTCCTTACATGTCTCCTGATCTGTATCTCAGTAAAGTGAGCACCATGTGAAAAACATGTAGCTACATGCATACATCTCTATACATGGAATTGAGTGATAATTAGTAATTAGTAGTTAGTCACATTGCGCAACAGTAGGGGACATTAAAGTTTATCTTTGTTAATATTATAGTTATTTAGAAGCCTCAAAATTAACATCTTTATATAACAAAATTTACAACTGAAACTTCGCTTTATTTAAATTCATGAATCTGTGAATATGCTAATTATTTCCCCACATAATGTTTTGCACCTGCTTCACAGCTTTTGCACAACACATTAACCTTAAAACAATTCATGCCACTGAATTGTATTCAGAAATTCAACCATCTAAAGGGAAAAGAAGGAAGAAAAATCACACATGGTTGCCTAAAATTTAAAAGTATCACAGTTTCAAACAGCAGATTATTTTTAGCTTGTAGAAACAGCAGTTCACTCCATCCAGAAAACTGATTTAGCTTCATAAGGTTTGAGCTGACTTGATAACTTTTGACATCTATTGAGAACAAAGATGAGAGCAGACTACTGTGAAACAGCAACAAACATAGATAATGTATATGTGGTTTATTTAGTTTAGTCCTATTATATGCATTTATAGTCAGTTCTATAAAATGAAACACTGAAGAAGATTACTGTTGTTGAATATGTTCAAAAACAAAACTCTTTCAACCTCATTCATTTTCTTTTTCTCCACATCATTTCTTTGTCTTTGTGCATCAGTGGGCAATCAAACTCCACCTTCCTACTCCTCTAATCATTGGGTCCTATCTTTGATTGGTGGATCCAGACCTTTTCTGGGGTCAGATTGGTTATGTGGATCTCTCTGAACAAGCAAAAAACAAGACAGGAGAGATAGAAATCTTGAGCAGTCTCTCTCTCTCTCTCTCTCTCTCCCCACCTTTCTCGCTCTACCCTCCCCTCTCACCACACACCCTGCCTCCACATATATTTCTATCCAATCATTATTACGGCTATCAATCAGCTCTGACATAAGGTTAAACCCTTATTAAAAGACACCCACATGAGAGAGATACAGAGATAGGCAGAGAGAGAGAAAGAGAAAGAGAGAGAGCGATGTGATAAAGAAATAGAAAGAGAGAGGCTGCTCATGATCTCTATCTCTCCTGTGTGTTTTGCCAGTTCAGAGGAAGGCTGAACAAAACACAGGGTGAGCATTATTCAAACTTACTCCTTGGAACAGCCTAACAGAGACACACACACACACACACACACACACACACACACACACACACACACACACACACACGTGGTACAAGTAATCAGGTCTTCTTCTCCACGAAGAGCTGACCACCGTGGCACACACACCATGGACAGCTGCTCCCTCATCCTGTGCCTTGGAGCTCAGCTGGGGCTTGGAGCAGAGTCAATTCCCTTTAGAAGAGGGGCAGCTGGCAGAGGTCTCTGTGTGAGTGTGTCTGTGTGTGTCAAGGGACAAGGACCCACCAGAATCTAGTCTGGCTATGTACCACCTGACACACTCACACACATGCACAAAGACACGCTCTCACTCACACACACACACACACACACACACACACACACACACAGAAGTAATTGTGACACTAATAGGACACATGGAGCTGATCCACAGTGGGGTTGGGTTTGGTATAAATCAGTATGGAGTGGGTCTGTCTGTGTACATATGCACGTGTGTGTGTATCTGCGTTTGGGTTAAGGGGCTCAAAGAAACAAAGAGTATGTTAAAACTGTTTGTTTGTTTTATGTTTATTTAAATGGGGACAAACAAGTACTGAACACTAACATTTAAGCCTCAATGCTCGTCCCAAGATGAAATTTTAACAACCAAAGCTTTTTTTTTTAAAGAAAAGTCGATTGCCAACTTCATATTAAACAAACCTGTATATCCGTCTTATCTTCAAATCTGAATCAACCAATCAAAAAGTTTTCATATTAAGTTATAAGGATTTAGTGACAACTCTTATGTGTGCAATTTTAGTTATTTTTTTCTGGGGCCTCGAGGTTTTCAGAGAAGGCTCTAATTGGACTCAAAATTAAAAAATAGATTTCAGGACATTTTAAAATAAAAATAATCAAGGGTGCTTTTTCAAAGTTGTAAAACTGTCTGAATTCAATGTCTTATTTACCAGTACTTTAACTGTATTAGAAAAAAATCAGAACTTCTGTGTGACCACCAGGCAAAACATTGTTTTCACTGTGTGTTAGGGCTGTACAGTATTAGGAAAACATGTAATATGTATTAATGTTGGAGAATGTGACAATGATATAACTGATGTTATGGCAGAAGGAGTGGAAGGGAGCATCTAGGATGTTCTGTTAAAACACAGTAAGTGGCTGACCTTTAGACATGGATGTACTACAAACCTTTAGACATGGATGTACTACAAATGTGTGTAATGTGTGACATAATTAAAGAGCATGTCATTATCATAACTATAAATAACAGAAGTAGAGCTCATTGAGGCCAGCTGGTAGAACTGGCAGAACAGCCAGAAGATCCTGGCTGAAACTCCAGGCTGGAGTCTTTCTGGATTCTGTTTGCATTTTCTCTCCATGCCTGGGTGAGTTTTCAATGGTACTCCAGTTTCCTCTGACAGCCCAGAAGCCTGCATGTTAGGTTAACTGTTCTCAAAATTGCCCTTAGGAGTGAATGTGTGTGTGCATTGTTGTGAGTCCTGTGTGTACAGAGGGTGCTCTGTCCAAGTTGTATCCTGCCTTTTGGCACCAGCATGACTGTGACCTGCATGAAGAAACAAGTATAGACAACAGAAGGATAATCCAAACCTAAGGTTGTCATGATGTGGTGAGGATAGGGACGCAGGTAGACCCATGTTGAAGATGAAGAGTTTAATGGTGATAATCCAGGTAAACAGAGCAACAGGAAACAGCACGAAGAACATCTGACAGCACAAGGAATCCAGGTAACACTTGACATATGACAACATTAGACAAGGATCCGACGAGAGACAAGGACAACAGGTGGGTTTAAATACACACGGGTAATCAAGGGGATGAGACACACCTGGGAAACAATCAACGGGGAGGACAGGACAGAGACTCACAGGAAACACAGGACTGAACACAGGAAATCTCAAAAATAAACACACAGAAACACGGATTGTGACAAAGGTAAGGTAATTTTATTTATATAACACATTTTCAGCAACAAGGCATTTCAAAATGCTTCAAACCTAAGCTTGGTTTTTCCTTCACATCTTTGCCATGGCTTAGGTAAGAAAAAAACAACTATTTGTATATTTTTTTGTAAACTTTTTTGTGTGTGCTAAATTCCTTTGTGACAAATGCAATATAGTCTCTATTTGTATGTGTGGGTTTGCTGGTGCATATGATCACCTTACCTCAAAATGTTATTTACATAAAGCATATCTTTCTAATGCCTTTAAATGAGGCAGACACTCAATAGTGGGATGAGCTACAAGATGTACGATTTACAAATGGTTCTTTTCAAATATGTTAATTTTCAAAATACACTGACATGATTTAGATCAGTGTTTCTCAACCTTTTTTGTGCCAGCGCCCCCCTAGCCCTTATCCAGGTCCCTCACCACCCCCACCAAAGAATTTGCAGGCTACTTTGCACTGACCATTATTTTATCATTAATATTACTATCACTATTGTAGATGTTTTGATTTTTATGCTTGTTTCTGTATTTATCAAAAATAATTTCCCAGAGAACAAAAAAGCCATCTGAATAGAAATTATTTTTACAGGTGTTTACAAAAAATGCAATGAACATTCAAGTTAAAATCGGTAGGTCTAACAGCAGCCAATCAGTGGAAAAATATTCTTATTTTGTGCCATTTTCTAGTTGTTAAATCTTGCACAAAATGATCAGATAAAAGATGAACAACATGCCAGTTTAAACTTTGAACTATTTGCAAACCGACTGAGCTCAGCAACATTAAAACATGGATAGAACTGTAACTACATTAATCATAGCTCTTCTTCTCTTCAGTGTTTGTCAATTTCTGGTGGTGCAGCTCTGTGCTGCCTTCAGGAGAAAGGGAGATCAGAGTATCATCTATAAAACTTCACCCACATGGCATTTATTGTGCAAACCAGAGCTTTCAGTGGAAAAACAAAAGTTCCTTTAATGCCATACAAATATGAGACAGAAACATGGATAATATCTTTATATAGACCTGTCTATTGATTATAGATTAATAGTTTTACTGGACAGAAATTACAAAGAACAAATCTGGTTCTTAATCAAATCCTAATGAGTCAAATTGAAAGTGTCATGGAGTCATCAGCGTCATGACATTAACACTAACATGGAAAATAATATTGAAGAAATAAATATATCAAATCTAATTAAAAACATAAATAAGTGATAAGTTATTTACTGTTATGGTCTGTAAGATATATTTATTCTCAGTATCAGATATGGTGTCAACAAACCCATGGCACTTCAACAATATTATTTTACCTTTTATCTGGAAATAGTGTCTGTTTATTCTTGCCATACAGTCTTCTGTATTAATTACCCAGATAGCACATGATGTTAAATCAACGTTGAAAAATAGTTAGAATCGTTGAGTTTTGGTTGAAGTCGACAAATGATGGTGGATCAACCATCAAACAACCATCCAATCAAACCGTTGAAACTGTGACATTGAATCAACGTTGTTTGGTGGTTGAAATCTGATGTCTGAAATGCCGAAGTCTGATTAATGGTTGATTTTTGGTTGAAGACGACAAATGACGGTGGATCAACCATCAAACAACCATCCACCTCTAGCCAAGTAACCAGTGTTGAAACTGTGTCATTGAATTAGTGTTTTTTTGTCGTTGAAATCTAATGACTTAAATGCTAATGTCTAATCAACATCTGATCAATATTGAATCAATGTCAGATGTATTCCCTCACCCCTCCCCCTCCTCTCCTCCTCATCAGCGCTCTGGGTCAGAGTATTTTATTACTGAGCGGGGGTTATCACATTTAAATTAACCACTGTAGAGGATAGTGGGTGCTGATTCCTTTCTGTACATTTTCTTACTTGTTCATAACAATTCTCACTGACTGTGTGTGATATATTGACACAAAAACATCTACAACTTACTAAAAGGAGCGGAGCGGTCCACCCCCACCATTTACATGAGTGGGATGTCCCAAACACACAGCCACTTCGCTGTTGGCTTGTTGGAAAATATATTAATTCAATGTTGAATTATTATCACAAAGGTTGTATGTTTGGTTGAGGTCGACAACTGATGGTGGATCAACTATAAAACAACCATTCAATTCTAGCCAATTAACTAATGTTGAAACTGTGTCATTGAATCAATGTTGTTTTGTGGTTGACATCAAATAAATGAAATGCCAACGTCGAATCCAGTGTGTTTCACCACTGGTACTCCATCCCCTACAAGTTTTAGGCATTTCCCTAATTCAACACATATGATATTAATTGACGTCTGATTAATGGGGTTTTGCTGAACTGAAAAAACGCAGGTCAGTTTGATTGACGTCAAGGTTTGGGGAAGAACTACCCAGATAGCACACAATGTTAATTCAATGCTGAATTATGATCACAAAGGCTGCATGTATGGTTCAGGTCAACGACAGAAGCTGGATCAACCATCAAACAACCATTCAATTCTAGCCAATTAACATTCATTGATTGAAATGCCACATCGAATCCAGTGTTTTTCAGCACCGGCACCAGGCACACTGCCCTGCAAGTTTTAGGCATTTCCCTAATTCAGCACACATGATTTTAATTAACATTTGATTAACAAGGTTTTGCTGAACTGAAAGCATGCAGGTCAGTTTGCCTTGAGGATAAGGTTTGGGGAAAAACTAGTAATCAAAGTGTTCAATCAATGTAAGGTGTTTTTTGCACCCCTCACCACCGCCTGCCATTCAAACGCCCAACCCCCTTCCCTCCACCCGCCAAAAACACACACACACCTCTTTCCCCCCACCTGGGCCCATCTACCCCTCAATCGGGTGAAACAACTTAAATTTTAAGTGAGGGTTTTTCATTTTTCACATTTTATTTTTTAAAAGATTGTTTTGGCTAGTGGCCTTTATTTGATAGTTAATTGACAGGAAAGTGGGTAATGAGAGAAGGGGGGTAATGCAGCAAAGGTTGCCAAGGTCAGAAATTGAACCTGTGACAGCTACGTTGAGGACTGAGGCCTCGATTGTGGTTTGTGCTTAACCCCTGCGCCACCACAGCACAACCCCTTTTAGGTGAGGGTTAATCACGTTTTAACTTAAGCACTACGTGTTGACAACACTGAGTTGTGATTCCGTTCTGTACCCAGATTCACTAGCGGAACAAGTCAGCGTCGGGCCGGGGGGCGGGGCTAATTACCGGACCCCTAACGAATCACCAGGCCCCTGACGTTTATCGCCTGCGCTACCAGAAACTGTTGAGCGAGGGGCGAGGAGGTTGGTCTGCGTTTTTTGTTTGATCTTTACCCAGGAAACACATTGGCTAAACCGTGAGTGAAACGGTCACTGGGACTGACTAGTATATATTCCATTGAGGGAAAGTAACTTTAACATTAAATAGACCTTTCTCAACAGGCGGTAGACTTTCTCAGTCTATAATCAGACATTTAAGCGACTTGAAACCGCACCCCCAGCCCCACCCCCCATAGCTCTGCACCTGCCCAGATTGCACATGATGGCAATTCAACATTGAATTAACATCTTTTGCCAACAAGCCAACAGCGAAGTGGCTGTGTGTTTGGGACATCCCACTCATGTAAATGGTGGGGGTGGACCGCTCCACTCCTTGTAGTAAGTTGTAGATGTTTTTGTGTCAATATATCACACTCAAATGGTCAGTAGGACTTTGTTATGAAAAAGAAAGAAAATGTACAGAAATGAATCTTCACCCACTATCCTTTACAGAGGTTAATTTAGAATGTAATACCCCCCACTCACTAATAAAATGCTCTGACCCAGAGCTCTGATGAGGAGGAGAGGAGGGGAAGGGGTGTGGCAAAACAGCTGACATTGATTCAACATTGATCAGTCGTTGATCAGACATTAGCATTTCATTCATTAGATTTCAACCACAAAACAACATTGACTCAATGACACAGTTTCAACATTGGTTACTTGGCTGGAGGTGGATGGTTGTTTGATGGTTGATCAACCGTCAGTTGTTGACCTCAACCAAAAATCAACCCTTCTGACTATAATTCAATGTTGATTTACCGTTGTGTGCAATCTGGGCAGTTTGTTGCAGCCCTCATCACCTCCTCATCTCCCCCTACTCCCTCACAAACCTCCCCCACCCAGCCGCTCCTCCCAACCTTCTCCTCTTTACCCCCACTCATCCCTTCTTCCCTCCCCCTCCTTGAGCTCTGGGTCAGAACATTTTATTACTAGGTGGGGGTTAATCATGTTTCAAACTACATGTTGAGAACAGTGGGTTGTGATTCCTTTCTGTACATTTTCTTACTTGTCTGTAAATATTATTACTGACTGTGCATAATGTGTTGACACAAAAACATCTACAAGTCTGTACTAGGAGTTGTACAGTCCACCTCCCCAATTTTACACTTGTGGTTTGTCCCAACCAAAAAGCCACTTTGCTGCTGGCTTGTTTGCTACCGGCTTCTGAATTGAATTCTCCGCTGAGCACTTTTATGGTAAGTTTTTCAATATTACTTTGATCTTAAATGTGTTTATTGAAAAATAAGGGCATTGTTTTGTGCCCATAGTAATCCTGGTTATTTTGGGGCAAAACTGATATTTTTAATAATTGAGGTCATGTCTCCTTTTGTATTATTTTCATCCTACCCACCACTCCAGGCCTAAGTATGAAATCCTGTGAGATTTTGTGGTATTTGAGTTTTTAAAATAGGGCGGGGCCTATTGTTTGGTCTGGGAGAACATGTGGTGGACAAGGAAGTGTAAGGCTGGCTGGTCCAGGTGGGCTTTAAATTGTTGTGATAGTAATCACTTGTTTTTAACTTTGTATTATGATATGCTTAGGGACGTGCTTAAATTAGCCTCTGTACCAGAACAGCTGAGTTGGATGATTACATGACCGTCTGCAGCCATCAAGAAGTGCAGAAGGTTGTTAATCATCCACAGATTCAATCCAGGTGAGGCAGAAGGAAAGACTTAAAACATGTAAGGCAGGTGAAACACTGAACTAAACCTGCTAATGACTGATTCAGTCTGTTGATCCTTGGATTGGTAACTGGTTAAATTGAACTGGACTATTATTACTTGTGTGGGATCTTTATTAGCATATAGACACTTTTTAAGGAATTTAATCAACTTATTTGGAAATATTTGTAGTTGATGGAAGATTGAACCAGCTATTTGATGGAAGTTTATTCTGTATAAATTATAATTTTTCCAACTACACTATAAATCACCTTTTGTTCTATTTATTTGTCTCTGGTGTGTTAAATAAACCTGATCCTCCCTGAGTTTTATTGTTAGGTTTTCTGATAAACAACCCTTTATTTTAAATATTGATTTAATATCAATATCATAAATCCTACACTATACTGCAGCTTAATGGGTAAATGTAGTTGTATATGTAAACATTAAGATAAATATTAATGAAAGATTAAGATATTAATTTAACAGTGAGTGTACATGGGGAACTATATGGTTTGTATTTGTTCTCAGACCTGTAACCAGTACACTGTTTAATCTTTCATTGTGTTTCAGAACTTTTCAAATGTTTATCATATTTCTAACCGGCACCTTCCTCACTTTTATTTTTTTCAGCTGTTGCTCTGCAGTTTGACCGAAAGCTGACTCTTGAGGACTGCAGCAAAACTGTCAAGAAGTGGCTTCATTATGCGCCAGAATGAGAGGAAAACATCACAAGGAATCAAAGTGACGCCAACCAGAGTCAAACTGGGGTTACCACAACTTGTACTGTTTCCCTACTTCATACAGTACAAAGCTTAACCTCATGGACTCTGTTCTTCTGTGGACAACAGACTGTTGTTTTGACAGTAAAAAAGGAATCAAATATGTTTAAAGATCTGTCCCTCTTTTCTTAAATAAAATGTTAAATCAAACCCATGTTGTCATTTTTAAACTTTTGTACACAGTTTACCCATCATCTGCCAATAATAGTGTTTAACACCAGTGAAGAAACTTTTAGTGGCATGTTATGATGTAGACCTATCGGACCTAAAATGTACATAAATCCTTAGCTTTCATTCAATATAAAAACAACCCAAATCTGCATGTACATCCACAGTCAAATGAGTGTTGAATCAACATTGATTCAATGTAGAATCAACACAAATCTGCATGCAGATCCACGTTCAGATGATGGTTGAATCAACACTGGATTCGATGTGGCATTTCAATCAATGAATGTTAATTGGCTAGAATTGAATGGTTGTTTGATGGTTGATCCAGCTTCTGTCGTTGACCTGAACCATACATGCAGCCTTTGTGATCATAATTCAGTATTGAATTAACATTGTGTGCTATCTGGGTAGTTCTTCCCCAAACCTTGACGTCAATCAAACTGACCTGCGTTTTTTCAGTTCAGCAAAACCCCATTAATCAGACGTCAATTAATATCATGTGTGTTGAATTAGGGAAATGCCTAAAACTTGTAGGGGATGGAGTACCAGTGGTGAAACACACTGGATTCGACGTTGGCATTTCATTTATTTGATGTCAACCACAAAACAACATTGATTCAATGACACAGTTTCAACATTAGTTAATTGGCTAGAATTGAATGGTTGTTTTATAGTTGATCCACCATCAGTTGTCGACCTCAACCAAACATACAACCTTTGTGATGATAATTCAACATTGAATTAATATATTTTCCAACAAGCCAACAGCGAAGTGGCTGTGTGTTTGGGACATCCCACTCATGTAAATGGTGGGGGTGGACCGCTCCGCTCCTTTTAGTAAGTTGTAGATGTTTTTGTGTCAATATATCACACACAGTCAGTGAGAATTGTTATGAACAAGTAAGAAAATGTACAGAAAGGAATCAGCACCCACTATCCTCTACAGTGGTTAATTTAAATGTGATAACCCCCGCTCAGTAATAAAATGCTCTGACCCAGAGCGCTGATGAGGAGGAGAGGAGGGGGAGGGGTGAGGGAATACATCTGACATTGATTCAATATTGATCAGATGTTGATTAGACATTAGCATTTCAGTCATTAGATTTCAACGACAAAAAAACACTAATTCAATGACACAGTTTCAACATTGGTTACTTGGCTAGAGGTGGATGGTTGTTTGATGGTTGATCCACCGTCATTTGTCGTCTTCAACCAAAAATCAACCATTAATCAGACTTCGGCATTTCAGACATCAGATTTCAACCACCAAACAACGTTGATTCAATGTCACAGTTTCAACGGTTTGATTGGATGGTTGTTTGATGGTTGATCCACCATCATTTGTCGACTTCAACCAAAACTCAACGATTCTAACTATTTTTCAACGTTGATTTAACATCATGTGCTATCTGGGTATTGTCCTCTCTTGGTTTATTGCTATGTCCACTTTAGTTTCTTTCCTGTTGACCACCAGTAATCTTCACTCATCACCTGCTGCGTCACCTAATCATCATGTTTCACATCATGTGTTGATTTTTCACTGTTCAGCGTCGGATTCTCTGTTTTTATCCCATAATTCACGAGAGACAGCAGGCGCAAATCGTGACACCGCACCTCGTACTGGCACTTCCGGTGGCAGGTCTGACACCTGCCACAAGTGCCACTGCGTTCGGCTGACTTCGGCTGA
The DNA here is from genome assembly GCF_051168715.1 of Poecilia mexicana. NCBI lineage: Eukaryota > Metazoa > Chordata > Actinopteri > Cyprinodontiformes > Poeciliidae > Poecilia > Poecilia mexicana. The sequence goes on along the minus strand of NW_028263377.1, from coordinate 3,120,800 downwards.
CCTCGGCACCTCTTACTGGCACTTCCGCTGACACCTGCCACAAGTGCCACTGCCTTCGGGACTAGCTGCCAGAGTTGCCACTGCGTTCGGCTGACTTCGGCTGACCTCGGCACCTCGTACTGGCACTTCCGGTGGCAGGTCTGACACCTGCCACAAGTGCCACTGCGTTCGGGATTAGCTGCCAGTGCTGCCGCTGCGTTCGGCTGACTTCGGCTGACCTCGGCACCTCTTACTGGCACTTCCGCTGACACCTGCCACAAGTGCCACTGCTTTCGGGACTAGCTGCCAGAGTTGCCACTGTGTTCGGGTGACTTCGGCTGACTTCGGCTGACCTCGGCACCTCTTACTGGCACTTCCGCTGACACCTGCCACAAGTGCCACTGCTTTCGGGACTAGCTGCCAGAGTTGCCACTGTGTTCGGGTGACTTCGGCTGACTTCGGCTGACCTCGGCACCTCTTACTGGCACTTCCGCTGACACCTGCCACAAGTGCCACTGCTTTCGGGTCTAGCTGTCAGTGTTGCCACTGCGTTCGGCTGACTTCGGCTGACTTCGGCACCTTCCAAGGGTTGCCACGACCTCATACTGGCACCTCCCACGCCTCACGGACCCCTCTCGCCTATTTTTGCTCACGAGATTTAGGGCGGCCATCTTATAGCGTTCGACCGCTCCACTCAGCGTTATATGTTTAACAGGCACAATGACGTATTTGAACATTTAATCTTTCATAACACGCTGTTTTGTTACTGGAAACCTTATACATGCAGCCATATTTATAAACAGTTGTATTTTTAAAGTATTTTTAATTGTATTATACATACTTCAGCATATTTAAATATGCTTAGTGGGGAAAACAATAGAATAGAAATATAATATTCTTTGGTGACAGCTTCTGTGTCAGAATTAATATGAATGAATTTATAATTAATGAAAATAATGGTGGATCTGGCACAAAGTATTGCATTTCTTGTTAAGTATTCTGTTCCCTTAAAAAAAGCAAATATGCCCTGGTCTATTTTTTATACAGTCTCAAATTTCAGTTTCCAATAAACAGCCTCAGTGAAAACATGTTGACAGTTGCCATAAGCTGTCACTTGTGCCACGGGCTTCTGGGTAAGGTGCCACTTGTGCCACCTTACCACTGGGTAAGGTGACACAAGTAAGGTGGCCATGGGTGCCACAGGCTGCTAACCTCATTCTCTATCTGTTTCAGACAGAATGTAGCATATGAATAACTTTAGATCAAACAAATAGAAATAAAATATATCTTAATTACAACATAATTCTCATACATATTTAAATATACAGCCGGTGTTCAGACTTAAACAGAGAAAGACAACTCCTGCGCTTTCAGATGGGACCTCTTCTGCAACAGGTGATAATAGCTACCAGTAGGTACCTACCACTACAACTGACACTCGGTTGCCATGGTATGTCAGTGCTGACAAGCTCCTGTCAGTTCCGGATTATAATTATTTTCATACAATGACCTTAATATAATGCTATTGATTATTAAACCGGGTAAGTTCACTAATATTGACTTATTAGTTAACATTTCTGACAGTGGCAACATGAGATATTGACAATTCCAGAGTGACATTATGTTCAGCCTGGTTCCATGACAGTGCACAGGATGTCATAAGTTATAGTGGCTGCCTGGTCTATTATCTAATAGACCAGGCAGCCACTATAACTTTCAGTGTTTTTTGTTAAGATAATGCATTTTTAAAAAAAAGAAACATGTTATCATAATTTTCCAAAAATGCCAGTTAATCATTTTTAAATAGTTATTACTTGTTTTTATTTATTACATTTAATCCCCGCTATTTTTCATTATTTGTCAAGTTTATTACAGATTTGTGTGGCATAAATGAAGGTTGCTTCTCTGTGTTTTTTTCTGGTTCGGTTCATTGTCTTCAAAGTTTTCTTATTCAAAGATGAGAGAATGACTAAAATCTGAGCTAAAAAATGCATTTCAACAGCATTTTCAAGGCAGCAGGAGGATTTTCACTTTCAAGTTAAAACAACTTCAATTTTTTTACACCAATATTGAATATTGATAAGTCAAAACACAAATTATTTACACCTCAAAAAATTTGACAATGTGTGAATCTTAAGCAGCATTAAGAACAAGAATGTTACATATTTTTGGAAATAAAAATTACTTTAGTTTATACTTAAGATGCAAATGATTTTTTCAAAGAAAATTGTGCTGTTTACATATTATTTTATTTGGCAGATATGTTTCAACATTTTTTCAAGTTTATGTCACAAAGTATATGCATAGTAATTGATTTGTCAATATTTATTAGCCATTGTATGTAAATACTTTAAACAGCAATTTGAAGTCTACTGTAAAATTCATGTTTAGTCAACGTGTGAATTTACTACATCAGGATCAAATAACTTATTATTCCTCCATGAGAAATTATGATCATTAAGCTTAAATTTATTTTTCAAACTTTATTAATTTCTACAATATACGTTATACAGAGTCTGATTATTATTACTATTATCCAGTTGCAACATTTGGCTTCCTGTTGCACTATCTCAGCCACTGTTCTGCGATATAAACATGGGCAAGGGTTGAATGTCATTTTGATTAAGTAAAAAGTCCTATTAACTATCAGTGATGTGTGATTAACCAGATGTGTCTTTGAACATAGTGACAGGTTCCACTGTAATAGTGACACTTTATAGTATATTCAATTGGCCATCTTGATTGAATTAAACTCAGTCAAAAATATTCAAAGTGTTAAATGGATAAATATACAATTACCATTGAATTTTTTTTTATAAACACGCATTATAAGTAACACGTTTTCAAAAAACTGTCATTGCCATCCCCCAAAACATCGGAAACAGTTGTGACAGCTCTGAAACATCCTGGACATCTAACAGCAGCTCTAGTGGAGGCGAGACTCAGCTGTTACAAAGGTGCCGAAACCAATGGCATCCCTGATACCTTCTGTGTATTTGATTAATTCAAAGACGGAAGGAGTCGGCTGGATTATTCAGATGAACTTTAGTGAATAAATAGGATGAACGAATCATACATGATATAATAAACGTGTAGGAATTCAGCTAACATAAGTATTTATGCGAAAAAAAAATTATTAAATTCTGTCTTCTTCGTCTGTGTTTAAGTTCTTCTTCTACTAGTAATAAAGCATCATGGGATATGTAGTCCATTTGCCTAAGTCAGTAGCAACACTGAGAGCTAGACCCGAAAACAGTGGCACTAATGGCAGGTGTCACCGGAAGTGCCAGTAAGAGGTGCCGAGGTCAGCCGAAGTCAGCCGAACGCAGTGGCAACTCTGGCAGCTAGTCCCGAAAGCAGTGGCACTTGTGGCAGGTGTCACCGGAAGTGCCAGTAAGAGGTGCCGAGGTCAGCCGAAGTCAGCCGAACGCAGTGGCAACTCTGGCAGCTAGTCCCGAAAGCAGTGGCACTTGTGGCAGGTGTCAGCGGAAGTGCCAGTAAGAGGTGCCGAGGTCAGCCGAAGTCAGCCGAAGTCACCCGAACACAGTGGCAACTCTGGCAGCTAGTCCCGAAAGCAGTGGCACTTGTGGCAGGTGTCAGCGGAAGTGCCAGTAAGAGGTGCCGAGGTCAGCCGAAGTCAGCCGAACGCAGTGGCACTTGTGGCAGGTGTCAGACCTGCCACCGGAAGTGCCAGTACGAGGTGCGGTGTCACGATTTGCGCTCGGCCCTGCTGTAATTCACATCTAGTTCGTCACTCCGTTTTATGTCCCGCTTTTCCTGTTTCAGAGTTTTGCGCAATGTGTACGTCTTTTTTTTTTTTTAACCCCCTAAAATGCAGGGCGGTCAGGAAGCGTATCGATGGGGAAAAGGCAGACTGACATAAACCTTTTAAAACAACGGAAACAATTTCTGCATTCTGATTATTGAAATTTAAAAGTGCTGTGTTGTTCTATCACCCCCGTTTCATACCGGACCACTTGCAGCTCCGGTGTTAACACTATAAAATGAACGCTCTCTATCGTGGTATCACCATGGAGGGATTTCTTTATTTGAATGGGTTCATTTTTCAGAGGGATACACAGTCAGGGTATCGTGATTTTAGCTACAAGTAGCAGGAGAACGGAGCTGCGCCAAGAAGCTAACAAACACAGAATAGAAGAAGAAGAAGAAGAGCTGCCATTGATACAGTTGCAGCCAAGCATGTTTTAATGTTACACAATACAGTTTTACCAAGTTGCTCAAAGTCTAAACTGGCATTGTTGTGCATTTAAGGTGTAAATTTTACCTTTGACCAAACGCCCCCCAAAGGCATCCCAGCGCCCCCCTTTTGTAAAAATATCCACCAGCGCCCCCTGCCGTCCTCTGAACGCCCCCTGGGGGGGCGGTACCGCCCACGTTGAGAACCGCTAATTTAGATAACTTTACTGAATAACACTGAATGGATTCAAACTGGGTTAGAGTGGGGCAGAACTGTCAGCTGACGACCACCTGGCAGTAAGTTTGATATGGGGCAGGGAAGCTGACAGACGTAGCTGGTAAACCTGGAGTAGAGAGGGTCTAATGGAAACCTCTGACCGAAGACAGGAAAGCTTCAACTCATACTAGTGGACAGTTATTTGTTCCATTTGGAATGTAAATAGGCCATGTTCAGAGAACAGACTGTAAATGCAGATTCCCAGAGCTGTGAGCAGAAGGTCGTCAGGATGGCAAACTGGGGACCTCATTGTGGACACTGGTAGTGATCGAAGTGATTAACATGTAGTAAGATAACTTTGATGCTTTTTAAACACCCAAAACAGGAGACAAAAGAGGCCAGTCCCTGGGTCAGGCCAGTCCCTGCCAGATTTATGCTTGAGTTATAAGGTAAACCATACTTATCCCCAGCTCCTCTTTCAGAGTTGATCAGTGAGAGAAGCAGTGAACATATAAATGAAGCCTCTGGGAGAAGAGACTGTGCTAACCCGCAGAGGAAGAGCATCTAGTCAGTCAGCCCTGTCTGCAAGAGCTGCACAAGCATGGAACGCACAACCAGATAAAAAAAAAAGACAACACATAAGGCTTTCATTAAACATAAAAAAAGACATGTTGATTCCTACACCTGTCAATAATATCTGTTGTGCTGTATTGTTTATTTATATTGTATGTCTCTGTTTTCTTAGTAATGTTTCATTGCCCTTCTAGTGTGTCAGATTTTGCTTACTTTCATCTCATGTCCTTACTGTGTGTTTTACTTATATTATTGTATTGCTTTGACAAGGTTATGGACTCACAGATACAGAGGGAGTAAAGTCATTTATTCATGTACACTGCCACCTACACCCTGACTATACATTTGCACCACACACAGAGACGACATGTCGACAGTTTACTTAGAAGTTAATTGTCAAGCTGCAGCCAGTTTTGGAAGCATCCTCCCAGGAAGTAGATTTTCCTGTTTCCTCTGCAGAATGTTTGGTCTGCATTTGGCTGATTCAGTGACCAAGGACATAAATCCCACCTCATTATTGGGGGGGACCATAAACAGTGAAATTTTTTAAGAGCAATTTTGGGGGGGTCGGCAAAGTTATAGTAAAATGTGGTTTAATTTTTTTTGTGTGTGTGTTCAAGCTGCACTATCAAAAATGACTAGTAAGTAGCAATGAATAACAAAAGTGTTTTTCTCAGTAAACAACCTGTGACCCATAGAAGTCAAACTAAGATTCAAATGTTGCTTAGACATGAGTTTGGTTCAGTGTCAATTCTAAACTTTTCCAAGATTGGGGTGGTCCGGACTCCCCCAACCAAACTTGACAATGATTTTCCTTCTTTCTTAGAATTTTTAACCAGATGTCTGTATTTGCAGGACAATTACACAGTACACATTTGAAGTATTCACAACACCCTGAGAATGGAGCAGATAGATATTGAAAAACATCCTTTTATGCTATTTTCAAAACAAAGAAGCCCATCGCTGTGTTGATCAGCTTAGAACTGAAAATATTGGGGAACTGCAAGATGGAGATGTTTTTCCTTAAGCCAAACAGCTCATCCACCTTTGGACACACACAGCCACATGCCATCACACACACAGTGTCTGTTTACTGTCACAAGGACTTTGCATTGACTTCCATTTATTTTTGAGTCATTTCTGCAGACTAGCCCTAACTCTAACCAAAACTCAATTCTCACCATAGTCCTAAACCTGACCCATAACACAAAAACAGCACTTCTGCTTTTGGGGCCCAGGTTTTTATCCCCTTAAGCAGCAGTTGGTCCTCACTATGTTTTAGGAAATGGTCAATACAAGACCACACACACACAAATGTAAACAACTAAGGCATAAACCATGCAGAAATTACCATACACACACATTTACACTGAGTGTCAACAGAAATAGCAGTGACATTGATGGATTGGTGTGGAGCCTATGTCAGTCAGTGGAATGACCTCAGAACCAATCAAAGACAAGCTGGGTGACCTTTGGACCAATCACAGCACTTCCAGGTCAAATGTGACTGGACGGTGAGTCAAGAGACAATCTGTCCATCTGGGAATGAATAGAACGAGGAGACAATAAGAGAGGGAGAAACTAAGGGACAGAAGAAAGCTTCTCCTGCTACAGATCAGTGAAAAAGGGATTTGTCAAGTTTACTTGTTTTTCATAATAATATACTTTTTTACATATTATTTGGGCACAGACAGAGACAACTGTCATAATGAGAGGTACCAGGACTCGAAGGCAAGCAACAACTACGGACACCAAACTCAGTTTACAGATTTATTGAACAAGAAGGTGTAATGGGGAAAACGATGGAGAGGTGTAGATCAGCGGCAGCAGGGAGGAACCGGGCCAGAGGAGGAACTGAGAAATGGGTGAGCAGTTAGACAGAGGATTAATGACAGGAATGATGATGTAACCTGATGAGGGCTTACGGATTGGGGGTTCAGGTGAACAGAGGAGGGTACAGCAGTTGGGGCAGCGAGGGGTCTCCAGGTGGGGGAGTTCCAGCAGGTAACTGAGGGTGAACAGGCAGCAGCAGGGTGGTGGTGGAGGAATCCAGGGGCTTGGCCAAGCCGAACAGCAAGGGCCAGGTAGTCCAGGTGGATCTGATTCTCAGAGAGAGGTCAGGGCTGGTTCTAGGAGGAAGAAAGATGGGAGAGGCGTCAGGAACAAGTTAGACACTTGAGACAGCACTGAGAGCTAGAGTGTACCACTGTAGAAGCGGAACCATCTGGCATCTTCTTCTTCTTCTTGGTTTTTATTGGCGGTTGGCAACAAACTTACAGTAGCATTACCGCCACTTACCGGTATGGAGTGTGGTTCGAGATGGTCTATATACTTTCACTTTCTACCTTTTCCCTCCACTAACTCCTGATTAAACATACCCTCACACATGCACACCTGCTTATATTACCCAACTTGCTTATAGCTTTATAAACCCCTCTTTGATATTTTTTACACATTCACACCCAACTTGCTCTACTCATATCCTATGAAATAGCTTCGTTTTTTTAAGATACCGAATAATTATTTGAATATGTCTACTCCCTAGATCTTTCCTCAAAAATTCTATTAAATTAAACCTTTCTTTGATACCTACACACTCTCTCAGCATACATCTTCTCTCTTCTTCATACTTATGACATTCTAAAATAACATGCTCTATTGTTTCAGACTTCACAATAATCACACTATCCAGTTTTATGCTTTTGTATTTTAAAAAGTGAATAATTAAGCCCTGAGTGACCAAACCTTAACCTTGTTATTATTCTTTCCTCCTTCCTATTTCTTCCTCCTTTTCTTTTCTTTCCTACAGCCACCTGAATTTTATAATACCACCTTCCTGTTAACCCTTTGTCCCACCTTCTCTGCCATATTTTCATCAGCTCTTCTTTGGCTTTACTTTTCCCTTCCGATTTACTCATCCTAACTGCAAAACTAATAGGATCATGTGTTGCCTTCTTTGCCGTTTTATCAGCCTTCTCGTTTCCTACCAACCCTATATGTGCTGGAACCCACACAAATGTAACTACTAATCCCAAATTTTGTATTCTAAATAGATTATGATAAATTTCTAATAAGATGTCCATCCTACTATCCGTATTATTATATTTTATGCTTAACAAAGCTGAACTTGAATCTGAGCAAATTATTGCTTGTAAAGGCTTTACGTCCTCAATCCATTGTAAAGCCAAAAGTATCGCTAACATTTCTCCTGTGTAAATTGATAACCCGTCTGTGATTCTCTTCCCTATATTCACATTGAAATCTGGAATTATACATGCTATTCCTATTTTTCCGTCGATTTTTGATGCATCTGTATAAATTTGGACATGTCTATAGTAATTATTTAGATATGATTGCACTGCATACCTTTCTACAATATTTGACTTATCTTACCAATATTGATAAATCAACTATAGCTTCTGGTAGAATCCAGGGTGGTATAACTGATATTGGATTTGTTTGACTAATTTCTAGAGTGTCCACTTTAAGTTCCTTTACTTCCTTTTCAATTTTCCATCCATAACTCTTCATCCCTTTCTTTTCCTTTTCCCAACATGGTTTAATAATTTCCCGAGTTGGATGTCCACATTTATTGACCATCAAATTTAGCCAATAATTCCCAATGCAGTTCTCCTTAGATCTAGTGGCATTTCTCCCATTTCTACTTCTAATGCTGCTGTAGGTGTTGTTTTGAATGCTCCGGTACATATTCTTAGTGCTTGATGTTGAATACTGTCTAATCTCTCTAAGTGAGTTTTAGCTGCAGAACTGTACACTAAGCATCCATAATCAAGATCAGATCTAATTATCCCCGTATAAATCTGTTTTAATGAATTTCTCCCTGCTCCCCAATCATTACCCACCAAACATCTTAATATATTCAATTTTCTCTTACATTTATCGACAATCTTTTGGATGTGAATATTCCACTTTAATTTCTCATCAAACCACAAGCCTAAGAATTTTATACTCTTTACCTGTTCAATTTTCTGATTATATAATTTTAATTCTATAACCTTATTTTTTTTTTTTTTTTGAAAATACAATTACCTTCGTTTTGTCCACTGAGAATTTAAACCCCCATTGCAATGCCCACAACTCTATATCTATAATAACCTTTTGTAATTTTTTTCCTATAAACTCTATATTCTTCCCTCTTTTCCAAATAGCTCCATCGTCTGCAAAAAGTGAACAGCCCATGTCCTTTCCAATATTTTCAAATATGTCATTTATCATAACAGAAAACAATATTGGACTAATAATACTTCCCTGTGGCGTACCATTTTCCACTACATATTTATCTGAAACAACCTCACCTATTCTTACCTGTAATTTTCTGTTTGTTAAAAAGTCTTTAATCCATTCATATATCTTTCCTTTGATCCCCAATTTGTATAATTTAATTAATAAACCCTCTACCCACATCATATCATATGCTTTCTCAATATCAAAAAACACAGCCACTACACTTTCTGTTAGGTTCTGTGTTTTGAGTTTGAGTTTCTGTCTGTCTAGTCCTGTTTTCCCCTGAGTCTGTGTTGTCTTGATTGATCCCAGCTGTGTGTCGTTCCTGTGATTACCCTCCCTGTGTATTTAAACCCACCTGTGTCTGTGTTCTTCGTCGGATCCTCGTCTTGTTACACCCTCGTCGTGTCTCACCCTCGTCTAAGTTTGTTTCCCTGTGGACTCTTTTTCATTAAATTCATCATTTTCACCTTCATCCTGGCTGCCTGCGTCTCATCTCACCTCACCAAACCCTGAACCATGACAGTAGGATCCGACCAAACAGAAGGTGAGAGACGCGTCATGCGGACAAGACGGAGTAGCGCTTGGCGGTGTTTTGGAGCGGTCCCCTTGGAGGAGTTTTGTGGCGGAGCTCTTCTGTGGGGATCGCGGCTGGCGATCCCCCTGCCTGGAGTGGAGCAAAGCCGTCACCGCAGCCCTGAGCCGCCGGAGGTCCCGGCCCCTGGGCAAAGCCGTCACCGCAGCCCTGAGCCGCCGGAGGTCCCGGCCCCTGGGTCACGCCGTCACCGCAGCCCTGAGCCGCCGGAGGTCCCGGCCCCTGGGTCACGCCGTCACCGCCGCCCTGAGCCGCCGGAGGTCCCGGCCCCTGGGTCACGCCGTCAACGCCGCCCTGAGCCGCCGGAGGTCCCGGCCCCTGGGTCACGCCGTCAACGCCGCCCTGAGCCGCCGGAGGTCCCGGCCCCTGGGCGAAACTCCCACAGCCTGCAGCTGCCTCCGGTCCCCGCACCATGGCATCGTCAGTCCCCGCTGCCGCCGGTCCCCGCACCGAGGCGGCGTTTGCTCCCCCCGCCCCCAGAGTTTCCCGAGTCCGCTCCGTGCGGGCAGTCCCCAGCTCCAGCGTTCCCCGAGCTTCCCGAGTTCCCTTTGGCTCCGCCCCCTGAGTTTGCGGACGACCCCGATCCCCCCGAGTTTCCTGAGTCTGCTCCCCCCGAGTTTCCTGAGTCTGCTCCCCCCGAGTTTCCTGAGTCTGCTCCCCCCGAGTTTCCTGAGTCTGCTCCCCCCGAGTTTCCTGAGTCTGCTCCCCCCGAGTTTCCTGAGTCTGCTCCCCCCGAGTTTCCTGAGTCTGCTCCCCCCGAGTTTCCTGAGTCTGCTCCCCCCGAGTTTCCTGAGTCTGCATGTGTGCAGCCCGCTGCCGGTGCGCAGCTTCCCGAGCTCCTCGAGCCAGCTCCGTCCGAGCCTCCTGCCGGCTGGCCTCTCTGCCGGCCTTCTAGGGCCTCCAGCCGGCCCCACGGGCCCGAGGGCCTCCTGCTGCGGTGGCGGGAACGACCGCCGGACCCGGCTCCACGTCTCTGCTTCCTGCGCCGGCGGAGGAGACCGCCGGACCCGGCTCCACGTCTCTGGTTCCTGCGCCGGCGACGCCCGCCGGACCCGCCTCCGGGACTCCGCCTTCTGCGCCGGCGACGCCCGCCGGACCCGTCTCCGGGACTCCGTTTCCTGCGCCGGCGACGCCCGCCGGACCCGTCTCCGGGACTCCGTTTCCTGCGCCGGCGACGCCCGCCGGACCTCTTTCGAGAGGTCTGCCTCCTGGGTCTCCGCCCACCCTGATGGGTGGTTGTCTGTTATGGACTTTTGCCCTCCGTCCGTCGCCCCTCCGCCCACCCTGATGGGTTGTTTTCTGTTGTGCCCTTTTTGGGGCGTCTGGTAGCCGCCCCTTGAGGGAGGGGTACTGTTAGGTTCTGTGTTTTGAGTTTGAGTTTCTGTCTGTCTAGTCCTGTTTTCCCCTGAGTCTGTGTTGTCTTGATTGATCCCAGCTGTGTGTCGTTCCTGTGATTACCCTCCCTGTGTATTTAAACCCACCTGTGTCTGTGTTCTTCGTCGGATCCTCGTCTTGTTACACCCTCGTCGTGTCTCACCCTCGTCTAAGTTTGTTTCCCTGTGGACTCTTTTTCATTAAATTCATCATTTTCACCTTCATCCTGGCTGCCTGCGTCTCATCTCACCTCACCAAACCCTGAACCATGACACTTTCTTTGTTTACTTGAGCTTTTCTGACTTCATGCTCAAGACATAATGTTGCATCATTAGTACTCCTCCCTTTCCGAAAACCACTTTGATAATTAGAAATATATCCCTTTTTATTTAGATAATATACTAACCTACTATTAATCATTTTTTCCATTATTTTGCATAAGTTTGAAGTTAATGCTATTGGCCTGTAACTTTCTGTTTTTGAATGATCTTTTCCTGGTTTAGCTATTGGTACAATAATAGATTCCTTCCATAACTCTGGTAATTTCCCCTCCTCCCAGATTTTGTTAAATAATTTCAATATTATCATTTTTGACTTATCACTTAGTTGATTTATCATCCTATACCATATTTTATCTTTACCTGGCGCTGTATTTTTGGTCTGTTTAAGCACTCCGTTTAATTCCACTTTGGTAAACTCCACATTCAGAAAATTATTTATATCTTCCTCATTCTCCATTAAATTTTTATACTTAACAGTATTTTCTCTTCCCTTTCTTCCCTCTTCGCTAATGTTATTTGCACTATGTATCTTACTAAATACTCTTGCCAATACCTCAGCTTTGTCCTCATCCCTAATTATATCTACATTCTCATTTTTTAATACAGGATAGTCAAACTCTTTAATTCCATTCATTTTTTTAATTACTTTCCAAATCTTCTCAATTTTTGTATCTCTTCCTATTGTACTACAAAAATTTCTCCAATAATCTCTCTTAGCTTTTTTAATAATCTTCCTTACTACTGCTTGCTTCCTTTTGCAATCTAATAAATTCAAATAAATTGGGTTACGTTTTAATACCTTTAAGGCTTTATTTCTTAATTTAATTGCTTCCTTACACTCACTTGTCCACCATGGCACCTTTTCCTTATCACTAATACTCCCTGACTTTTTTATAGAATTCTCTGCAGCTTCCATTATTATCTCTGAGATACTTGCATTTACTTCATTTATATGCTTATTAAAATCTACCTTATCTAAATAAATTTCACTCAAATATCTAAACTTACTCCAATCAGCCTTATTAAAGTTAAATCTTTCCCCTCTATTTTTATATTTATTTCCAATTATTCCTACCCTTATAGGGTAATGATCACTACCTATTGTAGTTTCCTTGTCAACCGACCACTCACAGATACCAGCTATATCATTCGATACAAATGTTAGATCTATATCTGATTCCTTCCCCGTTTTAACATTGATTCTTGTACCCCTTCTCTCATTAATACATACCAAATTTTTTATTTCAATTATTTCTTCTATAATTTGCCCATTCTTATTACTATTACCCCACAGTGTACTTTTTGCATTGAAATCCCCACACCAGATTACTCTCCCCTCCAAATACTCTACTAATTCCACCATTATTTCAGCCAATAACGATTTACATGGATTATAGAAATTTATTATTTTAAATTTACCTCCCTGCTCCCATGTTTCAATTATTATGAATTCTAGTTCTTTCCCTTTTCCTAAGACCCGATATTGTATCCCTCGTTTTATAAATATTCCGCAACCACCTCCTCCTCCCTCCTCTCGATCTCTTCTTATACTAACATATCCCCTAATAACAAAATCTAATGTTGGCTTTAACCAAGTTTCCTGCACACATATTATATCTGGTTGGACTTCTAGCTCATCGATATATCCTTTCAATTCCTGTCCGTTAGCTATCAGGCTCCTAGCGTTCCATTGAAGTATTAGCATAAACTACTTTCACCTGCTGCTCCCGACTTCTTGTCCACCTCTAACTTTTTATTTATTTCTTCCCATGTTCCTTCCTTAAATCCCAAGAATTTTTCTGCTCCTTTCACTATTATTTTAATCTTCTCGGTTTTGTTCTTAGCTTGATCAGTACAGTTAATAACATATGCTATGAATAAAACTAGATTTTCCACTGAGTAAGTGATCTTATCTTCAGGTATTATTTTAGTTTGCTGTTTTGTTTGGCTTCCCTTTTGCTCGATCCCTCTTTTTTCCTGCTTCCTCACACTTTTTACAGCTTCTGCATAGCTAATATTTTTAGTTGTTTTTATCTGCACAACTTCTTTAGCCCTCTTCCTAACCTCACAGCCTCCGTATGCAACCCTATGATTTCCCCCACAGTTGCAACATTTCTCTTCTACATCTTCCTTACATTCTTCAAATTTATGGTCTTCCCCACATTTTGGACATCTCTGCTTTCCTTTACATACTGCCGCAATGTGCCCGTACCTTTGGCATTTATAGCACCGAAGTGGTGGAGGTGTATAAGGTCTGACTTGGAAGCTTATATATCCTATTTTTATATTCATTGGCAGCTCTTTTTCCTCAAACTCCACCAGAACTGACATACTCCCCACTCTCTCACCATCCACAGTTCTTGACAGCCTTTTCATATTGAACACCTTTGCTCCAACTATATTTTTCTTAAGTTTTTCTAAATCCTCATCTAGTGGGATCCCATATATCACCCCTCTAGTTTTTTTGTTTTCTCCCAACATTTTTTTCTCCAGCACCGCTCTTTTACATATGTTTTCCACATTGAAAGACTTACTCTTTTGTTCTATATCCTTATATTCTATCAAAAGACTTCCATCTCTCAAGATCTTCACCATTTCAACATCTCCTATTTTCTTTTTAATTTCCCTTGACACCCCAACTGGGCTGATTTTTTCCTGACCTTCCTCGCTCTTAAGTTTCAGAATTACTTTAAATTTCTCATCCACAACTTTTCTCCTAACTACCCTCTCTTCCTCTGAACTGCTTTCTTCTAGATCCCGTTTACTTCCTTGAACATCTCTAATTCCCTTACCGTCACCTACTTTGAATCCTCCTCGTCCTCTTCCTCTCCCTCTTCCCACTGGCGTCCACCCTTCGCATTCCCCTTCTTCTTCATTACTTATCTCCATTTCCATCCGAACCATTCACACACCAGTTTATGCCAATTACCGCCTTTTCCACACTCCAAGTTTGGTGTAATTTTGAGTTTTCGAACAAATGTAACAAACTCTCCTCAACAGTAGCATCCCTCCGACGGAGAGTCCTGGCATCTTCTTCTGGGAAGCCGCTCCTATTTAAGGCCATTGTTGATTGGAGATGACGAGCACCAGCTGGATCCCGTCAGCCTGCCACCCTGAAAATGTAGAGAAAGCACTCCCCTGCAGAACCCAACAACAACAGAGCATGCAGAAACAGGTGAATGCCTCCAGTAAACAGAATCTTGAAATTTTGAGTTGAGCTGCTCTGACTATTGATCTTAGAGAAGCATATGTTTAGTCAAGAGAAGAAAGGTCTTCAAAGAGTTGACATTTTCAAGCCTCAATCTGCAGCTGCATATTAGTATCTAATAAAAGAAGTTTGCAAAAAGTGTGCTAACATAACTGGTATTATGTTAGTTCATCTTGATGTCATTTAGCGGCAGTCTGTTTCAGGGTGAAGGATAGACTTATACTATTTTTTACTCACAAACTTTGCCTGTTGCATAAAAGCATTTCCCCTCAAGCCTGCGGTGAGTCTCTGCAGATTAGGAGTGACCATCAGAACAGTTCAATCAGTTCACACAGTTCAGTTTGTGAGCATCTATATTGATCGTTTATGGCCAGTCGCTTTATACTTGACTATTCTGACTTTGACTTTGCTTCATATGTAAGGATATTAACTGAAAACTCAAACTACAACTCTTGAATCAATCAGTTACAGTGATTTTTTTTTGTAATAATATATTCTTATTGACAGGAGCTTTGGGATTTTGACCTTTCAATAAGAATTTGAATTAGAAAAAATCTCTCTGTAAATCTATACTAACTGGATGGCGATAAGCTGCAGTTATATTTCAGTCAACAATTAACTTTTTGTTGATGAGTCTTGTAAAATATGCAGTAGAGAAGAGCTGCTTTGGAAATTCAGCCATCATAAAATAAAGTTTAAGTAAAAAAAGACAGTAGAGAATAAATCAGAAGCTAGGCTATGGCATAATCCATATACTAATTTGTTAATGACGTCATTATATATATGATATTTTTCACAAATTATGATAATCTGTTAAAGTGAGATTGTGGATTTAGTTCCAAATATTAAAGTCGCAGACATAAATCTGTTTATTTTAACATGTTTAAGCTGAGCTGAACTTATAGTTCTTGTTGACCATAATCTGGCAAAACACTGCTGACGAATCTTGGTCAGCAACGGAAAAACCCTGGAAGCTCAGTAAAATATGACCAAGAGACAGAAGAACTGGCATATGTGGGGAGCAGCAGGAAAAGTTGACACTTGTAATGCGTCTGAGCAATGGTCTTCAACTTTCATACATCACAATTAAAATTGATTTGTTGTCAGTCAACTTGAATGTAAAACTGAGGATTTCATCCAATGAAACTTGTGCGTGAGTTTGTGTGTAGGAAGAAAATTGAATTTCACTGCCTCAGCCATGTGTAAGAGATTACAACCAATCACAGGGGTTAAACCACAAACCTGCACAGAGAGTGAGCAGGCAAATCAAGGCATGTGCACTACAGGAGAGACACAGTGATGGATAGATGCCGAAGCTACTTTCCTGCTTGGTGTTCCGTACCAGCCAAAAGAAAATCACACAGTCACACAAACACAAGCACACTTCTGTTTATTTACAGCCAACGTCAAGAGTCTGAGATCGATTATAAATGAACACAAGGTAATCATTACTCTAAATATGATGTGCAAATGTGTGTGTGCGCGTGTGTGTGTACTTTGATATTATACTAAAGAGTTCAGACCCCAGTCTCTAACAAGTGTTTCCAATTAGTTTTAGTATGGTTCTGATATAGGCAAGTACATTTGTGTGGCAACACACACACACACACACGCACATGCACACTGAATGTTAAAATACGTTGAATGCATCATCATTATAAGGACCAACTCACGTTATGATGATCCAAGTCAGCAAACCCCTGACATGCCTCTATCAATTAGTTTGTTTAACCACCTTTTGATTCAGTATCTCCATTTGACCTTCTTGCTAACTGGAAGTAGCATCCCACCTCTGGACTGGGGCAATATTTGCCCACTCTGTCTGTCAAAAGTTCTCAAAATCTGTTAGAGTGTGAAGAAATCTCTTCTAAACAGTCCAGAAGGTTTGCACTGATGATATCATTTTCTGTGTGTACTTTCGAGCGGCCAGTTTCTCCAAAATCTTTCGGTTTATTTCTTTGTCACTTCTTGTCTTGTCCAGTTGACGCTGGATGTGCTCTTCCGCCACAACTGATAAAAACATTTGGACCTTGAGGTTTGACCATGGAATTACCGATTTGCAGCTCATCATCTTGCCAATTAATGTAGAAAATGATGGTTGAAATGTTGTTGTTGACATAAATCCAATGCAAATGCAAATGCAATCTGCTGCCAATCAAATCGGCTGTACACAATACACGGCCTGGTCTGACTTGTTCTAGTCCTGAGATGGTCATGAAAAATGAGAAGGAACCATGAAGGATCTGCAAGTGGAGAATATTGCTGGGGCTGAATAAGTTAAAGCCACACCCAAAGAGAAATGTTTTAGTATATTTGGAACTATACCACCTTGGGCAACAGGTGGTATAGTTTAAGTTTGAGTTTGGTACAGATTGAGTTCATAATTGATCATCACAACATTTTGTCTGGGACATTAAGACAGGACAAAGCAATGAACTTCTCTCCCTGGTTGTGGATTGGATCCACTCAAGATAAAATCATTATCATTATCACTCACATGTGAACTGAAGTTCCCCAATGGCACATCAGTGTTCCCAAATGGTACCACTTCTTTGACATGATTCAGAAACTCCAAGAATGTCAAACATTCAGAGCTGGTGTTCAGCGCAGAACTGGCAGTTGAGACAGCAGTTAGAATGTAGTTTTGTTTTGGTTGTTTTTGGGAGGGGAGTAGGCATATACATTTCACTGTAAAAAAACGTCAGTAAATTTCACAGTAAGAAATGGTAAAATACAACAGTTTCTGACCGTAAAATCCAAAACATTTTATTACCATAGAAAATACATGGAATCACCATCAGTCAACACTGTAAAATAAGTCCGTAAATTTACAGCAAAAACTGGTAAAATAGTTACGGTTGCTGACTGTAATATAAAAAGGACTTAATTACTGTAGAAAATACATGGAATTACAATAACGCCATAGACATATATTAATCAGCCAAAATTCCAAATTTTGCTGGTTCTAGAGGCCTTTATCTGAAAGTAGTTTGACAGGAAAGAGGGTAATGAGAGAGGGGGAAGACATGCAGGAAATGTCACCAGGCTGGGAATCAAACCTGCAACCACCGGCATGAGGACTAAGGCCTCAATACAATACCAAAGAGGCTCGCTGCCTCCCATTTGTCTTGGATTGTCTTTGGTCGTCTCAGACAAACAGAACGGACAACTACTACTTTATGTGTGTTTGCATGTGTGTGTATCTGTGTGGATATGTCTTTTGAAAGCCATTGGGAAAATCACTATAAAAAACTGGCTAGAAGGGTTTGTGTGACATATTTTGATTGAAATCACTCCCTAAATTATGCACAACATCAGGCACGTGCAGAGGGGGGCTAGGGGTGCTTGAGCACCTACCCATTTTGCTCCTTGCCCCCAAGTGCCCTTTTGGTCAAATTATTTTTTTATGTATTTTTATTTTATTTTTTATTTTTTGCTATTATTATTTCCTAAGCCCTCTTCTGACACATAAAAACATGTACTAAAATGATTTGCTTTTTTTTTTTTTTTTTTGTACAACATAAGCCCTCCGGTCACCTTGTTACCTTTGACCTTTTGCCCGTGACGCAGTTGCCTCTCGCGCAGTGAGATAAGGCGGCTAACTGGAGCTCAACGTAGCGAACGTTACAGATTACGAAACAGTTTTTGGTGAATTAAAACGTTCTTGGTGAATAAAGTGGAGTAGACTTGCTGCTTGTCAGATAACGGAAAACGTTGAAGTCTCGTTTCTGCTTCAGCGGTTTAAGCAGAGAGGTAATGAAATACAACAGACACTGACAGGCCTCTGCATCTGCCTTTCTCTGGAGAACTACTGAGGGGAGGAGACAGCCAGGTGAGGAAAAACTGTTCTTATCTATCGTCAGTATTTTTATTATACAGACATTAGGCTGTTGTTGTTATGCTATTAGCTAGCTGCTAGTTAACAACGTTGCTAGCAAAGCTAGATAACAAAAAAGCTTCTTCCCTGTGTACGAGGCACATCACCCTTCCAAAACTTATCATCTCCATAATGGATATATGTCAGATCTTCTAATTTCCTTTGCATTTATTCTAGCTTTAGGTAAACATAGCACTTAAATAAAAATCCAACAAGGATATTCATTTAGAATTAAAAATAACACACCCTGAATTACCATGATAGATAGTCATTAATGAAGGGGAAAAAACTCAACCCAGACTTAAAGTTTAGCGTCTGGTTCGCAGAGTACAGTGTTGTGTTCAAGACCACCTAACCCGAGACCAAGACAAGACCAAGACCAGAGTGTATCGAGACCGAGCCAAGACCAAGACTTTTGGGGTCCGAGACCAAGTCAAGACCAAGACCGAGGGGAGTCGAGACCGAGTCAAGACCAAGACCAGCGGCCCGCTCTACATGACACAATAAAATGTAAAATATGATCGAAATAGCTTCTCAAAATAATCTGAAAGATCCATATTACCATAAAACACCTAGATATTAAATACTTAATACATTTTACCAATATTAAATATTCCATTTATGTGCTAAAAAGTGTGATGGTCTCGTGCCATCCCTAAAAACATAACGCCCTGGGCATTTGCCCATATTGCTCATATAAGAAACCACCACTGTCTGCACCACTAAACATAGCAATTGAGGCAATGCCCTGATGGTAAATAACGCTCAACCATGAACACTGACCAAAGAGCAACAAACAAGAAGTAACCAAACAGAAGGCGCTCATCGTGACTGTTTCCACTCTCTATCCGCGTACATGAAGCCAGGTAGTCTGACACCATGGCAGACATTACAGCTACCACTTTGAACAAAAACAATCAAAGAGCAATGTGCATGCTCTGCGTGCTCTTTCGTTCTTGTGTTTTAGTTATTTGTTAATTTAAATATTAACGTACATAATTAAATAAAATAATGATGCAGTGTACACAGAGCATTACAAGAACAAAGAACGGGTGTTCTGTCAGGTCACCCGACAGAACACCCGTTCTGTCGGGTGAGATCAGCATACGTTGTCAGATAGTCGTACGCTTAGCTCAGATATGCATACGCTGTCATTACCATATGATTTTATTTAATTAGCAACATAGAATCATGACGTAGATCATCATACACTTGGTTATTAACAGTTGTATGGCATCCAGCTGCAGCCAGACCTGCTTTAAACACACTTTGAAACCACGACAACGCATGTATATCCATCTAGTTATCACATTATGTCATATTATAAACAATTTAATGACTTATTTTCGTCATAACTTGTTGCGTATACTGACAACTACACTGACGGTCGGACTTAATGCGCATGTGCTGGCATGGTACTCACTGCATGTATGCTATCCTGACAGTGTATGGTAATCTGATAGAACACCGGCAATATCTGTCAGACACGTCATTACCATAAGATTTCATTTAATCAACAACATAGAATCATGACGTAGATCGTCATACATTTTGTTATTAACAGTTGTATGGCATCCTGACTTAGCGGTTAAGTGAGTTTTACACAGGCGTGTGTTGTAGCTGACTCCGGCTGCAGCCAGACCCTGCTTTAAATACACTTTGAAACCATGACAACACATGTATATCTACTATATAGATATCATTGAAAACAATTTAATGACTTATGTTCATCATAACTTGCTGCGTATGGTGAACTGACAACTCCTCTGACGGTCGGATTTCTTAATGCTTAATGCATGTATGCTATCCTGACAGCGTATGGCTATCTGATAGAACAAAGGCTCTCAGTGACACTCAAGTCCTATCTAATAAGTAAAGAGCCGTGGAGAAGAATCGACTGTTTCTGAATGTCACCTCACTATATTGCAGACTTTTGGACATAGCGTTGTCCCATATATGCGACAAGTCAGTCAACACCTCCGCACAATAATTCAGCACAGTGAGTGATAACATTTTTCATCACAATGCTTATGTGTCTCTGTACAGCTAGCTTTGCTAACATCACATTAATGGAGCTTACCTTCTTTGAGCTACTTTTCTAAGTGACGAAAAAAGTTAGACGTTGTCCCCACCATCTGTGAAAGCGAAGTGCTGCTGAGTTAGCTGTGGCCATCGGATTTCTTACTATTTATGCAACGCTATTGTATTACTGACGATTAGACAAACATTTTCTGCCGCTGAGAGGAAACCACTGCGCGTGTCCTGGAGCGCCGCGCGCGAGTGAAAGGTGGGGTGGGGAGGGTAGGGGGAGGGAGAGTAAAAGGTGGGGAGGGGAGAGGGGAGTAACAGAAACACGTAGTTGCTTGGATTTTAATCGGTGGGTTTTGCATCCACTGAAAACAAAGATGTTAACAAATAAAGTGGACAGAATGCTGTACGTTTAGTGATATTTTCACAGTTGTGGTCTTGACTGGTCTTGAAATAAAATGCCGAGTCCTCAGCGCCCGAGACCGAGACAAGACCGAGACCAAATGCGGTCGAGTCCGAGACGAGACCGAGACCATCAACAAATGGTCTTAAGACCGGTCTTAAGACCAAGACCAACTTTGAGTACCACAACACTGGCAGAGTATGTAGTTAAAATGTTCCCCCAATGGAAAAAACAAAACAAAAAACTAACCTCAGTTAAGTAAAATAAAATTGTAATCAAAACTTTTGGAATTGTAACGATTCCTTTAAAAAAAAGTTGTTTAAAAGACTTTAAAAAAAAAATTAAATAACTAATTTTTACCAAACACAAGCTTTTATTTGCACACATCAGAAATCTTTTGTTGTGATTTTAGGTCCTGCCCACAGTATCATGTGAGAATCACAAGCAAAACTTTGAGTCACAAACAAAAACTTAGAATAGCAAGAAAAGATTTATGACATGCACAAATAAGTTTGTTTTGCAAAAAAAGAAAGTTAACTTCATGAGTCAAAAATGTTTGTTTTAATTTTTTTTTTTAATTTTAAGCAAAACTCAGTAGGCTTTTCTCATGGTGATATGCATTAACAATTCAATTTTTGCTTTTGTTTTTTTTCTGCAGTTCCACATTAAAGTTTGATGCAGCTCTGCTTTCCTGAATGGACCATCTTCATCTCCACTCCAGCAAACAGGCAGCTCTTTTTTATAGATTACAGTACACTAAAAGGTCGCATTGTGCCCTTGTTTATATTTTTAATAGTGTAATTCTGTAAAGACAAAATATGTCTGGTGGTCTAGCTCTGATTTACATATCTTGCTAAATTGTGGGTTTGAATATTGCAATACTTTCCTATAACAAAATAGACCTGCAGAAAGAAATTACTAATAAAATATCTTACATATACATAGTGTTATGCTCTGTATAAAGATGTTTGTTAGCTTTGATTGTATATCTCACAATTTTGTAATTTATCATTGTTTATTAAACTCTGAAAGCTGAGGGGCTGTTAATATTCTGTCCTAGAAGGCGGTAAGATGTGCCCTTTTTTTTTGTTGAGCACCTGCCCCTTTAGTGGTCTCTGCACGGCCCTGCATAACATCATAGAAAAACCTTGGCATTTTTTTCCTCTACATCTTACCTAAAAAGCTCCATTCCACTTGAATTTAAATTGCTGAATTAATTTCAAATTAAACATTGCAGAAGGCCAAGATGTGGTTGTGTTTTCTGTGATTGTTTCATCTCTGCTGTCTAGTATAAACTTTGGAGGATTTTTTTCCTTTTGCATCACTTCTGATTAGATTCATTTATAAAGCATTTAATTATAAGTGATCTATTTCAGTACAGGTTTCCTCAAGCCTGCAGTGTCAAAAGTTCAATATCTTTCATTAAATCAGCTGTAAGGGTTAGAGTTAGGCCTTCATTAGCATCCTGAAAAACATACAGTCACATTCTGCCATTTGCATCCATCCATCCATCCATCCATCCATCCATCCATCCATCCATCCATCCATCCATCCATCCATCCATCCATCCATCCATCCATCCATCCATCCATCCATCCATCCATCCATCCATCCAAAGGTGGGATAGAGCCTGCACCATCATAAGGCAACACACACACGCAGAACAAGCAACCATGTACAAACACCTAAGGGCAACAGTAGCCAATTAAATATATTATTACTGGTGTAATAATAAAAAGGTGTATGTCAGGCACTGATCTTGGCTTTTGGCACCACCTTGTGGGCCAGATTAGTTATTGTATTGATCATAGAAAATATACTCTGACAATACATGCAATGTAAATAAATTATTTTACAAAGAACAATACGTTTTCAACAAAGATGAAATAATATTAATTTGAGTAAGTTGTACATGACATCCTAAATGTTCAAATTTGAATATTTTAGGAACAATCTGCAACACTTGAGTCGAAGGAGTGAAACGGGACTTTAAAATGCAACCAAAAGCATGTCTTATATAGAACATAAGACAAATTAAACATTTATAGGAAGATAAATAACTTAACCAAGAACACTCTCATTGTTTTCAGCTTTTCCAGCCTCTCTGTATCCAGCCTCTTTTCTATTTATCACCAGCCTGTCTCTGCTTGTTTACCCTCACACTGGGATAAATGGCTTCTCTGCTGCTAATTGCTTCTGTATGCTTTTCTGTTGGCTGGTTTTGTGTTTTTCCAATCAGAGCGCTGAGATCCTGCATGGAACCAGTTTGTTTTTTCAAGTGCAGAGGCGTCATTTATAAAGTGTGTGTGTGTGTGTGTGTGTGTGTGTGTGTGTGTGTGTGTGTGTGTGCGTGTGTGTGTGTGTGTGTGTGTGTGTTAGCATTTCTTCATAATCTTGTAAGGTCCATTTTTCCAACAAATACTACGTTGTGGAGACCCACTGCTACTCAGTCGTGTACTGGTAATGGTTAGGTTAGGTTGTGAAAATGAATTAAAAACGACTGGAAGTCAATGTTAAGTCCTCAGATTGATAAAGTACATGAATGTTTGTGTGTGTTAAACACACACACACACACACAAGTTTCCTCCATGACTGTATGTTAGAAGCATTATGTAAGGTTAAGGTATAATTTCATTTAAATTAAACAAAGTGAAACAGAAAGTAGATTGTGTCTTTCTTTAGAAAACACAAACACTGGTGCCGTGTCGAGTCCAATAGATTGAGTATGAAGCTGAAAGCCCAAGAATTATGTTACATGTCTACTATAAAACAATATGTGCCTGAGCCTCTTGTTTGCTTTGGAATAGAGATGAACTTCAGCCAGATGTTGGCATGAGGAGCTCCTCGGTTAACTTCGACCAAGGCCTGCATTATGTTCCTTCAGTTGGTGTTTGTTTAGAAAGGAGCCACACAGTCCAGCCCTACAGAGGCCATGCTGTGAATGAAAACTGATTGGAGCTTGGGTCTGGGTGGAGCTCCCTGATGGGACTCGGTGGGTTTAGTTTCTACAGTCAAGGTTCTTGTGTGTGGTGCTTGACTCTAGACTGCCAGTCTGAAAAACTGGTGAAAATCCAGCCTTTCAGACACACGTTCTGTTGTTCCATCCTGAAACATGTTTACAGTTTCTATATATTCTTGATTTTCCTGCTGACATTAAAAGGTTTCTTTTCTTCTCTCTATTTGACTGTTGTCAGACAGGAAAGAGGATTGTGTGAGAGAGAGAAGACATGCAGCAAATGTCATCAGACTCAAACCCGCGTTGAGGACTAAGCGCTCTAACCCTTCTACACTGCAGCACCCTGTGCCTGAACGGTTTTGAAGTTTTTAATGTAAAATCTTTTAGGCTGAGCTGAACTTTTAATAATCTCACCACAAAGCAAAACATCAGGTATTAATTAGAAGAAAACACAGCAGTTCTCTTTCTATCAAAAGACAAGACAATATGCTTACATGTTTTAGAAGGCTCTGAAGAAAGCTTCTGATTCCAGTCAAGAAATAATCCTGCTGAAAATTCAGCAAAGTTAATATCATTCTTGGGGATACTGGAGGATTCTGGGGGTTCTGGGGTGTTTAGGAAGGGTGGAGGGGACCTGTGGGGTGTGGATGATTAGGTTCTGGGGGGTTCTGGGAGGCTCTGGAGAGTTCTGGAGGGTTCTGGAGGCTGCAGCTGTCTCCTGCTGTTGGCAGCGACTCTGGTGCCGTCACTGGACTTCTCATGTTGTCAGGTACTTGGCACATTGAAGATGCTAATTAATTTTTACAGCCAGGGTTCCAGCTGGAGCCTGCTGTACAAGAATAATATAATTACATTTCCACATGAAATTAAAGGTGAGACTTTGCAGGCAGATTGTTGGCCTGAGCAAAGAGGAGTTTAATGAAAAGCCAATATTGCTGCTGGAAAGAAGTTTATATTACAGCAGTGAAGGCAGGGCAATCATTCAAAACAGAGTTTCCAAAGCATTTAATCAGCCTTGACACTGTGTTTGCATTGTTATGTCTGATGTTATCCTGGGTTGGTTTGGCAGAAAATTCTTCCAGAACGAGGGAGGCAAATTGAGAGTTAGGAGCTTACATCAATGAAGGAGAGAATACAGTCAGTAATGGTCTCTATATAACAGAATCAGATGTTTCATGTTATGAAAAAGATACAAACATGCCTGAACCTGATCCTCTGCACAGTTTTAGTTTATAAAAAGCAAACAACAACAAAAAACAGTATGGAACATGGCTAAGTGTATACTTTGAAGGACTACCCATGATAGATACATGAGAGAGAGAGAGAGGAAGAGTGACAAGAAGAGAGAGAGAAAGAGAGAGAGAGAGAGAGAGAGCGAGAGAGAGTTGGCTCCACCCAGTCATTTCTGCTCCCTCTCTCTCCTGTGTGTGTAAGGTCTCTTTATCTTTTTTTTATCCCTCCTACTTGTTCTGACTCAGTATTCTGCATGAACACACACTGCCAGCCCACAGCTGGTGACATCACAGTGAAATGAACCAATCGCTAGCACACCCATCCATCACTGTCACCACACTAGCCAATCAGCTGCGTTAGAATCGAGTCAGCGGCCAATGAAACTGAGCCTGACTCCAGCCGATATAACAGCAGGGGGCGTGATTGTGACTGATGAAACCAGGGGACTTCCTGTCCAACAGAATGAAGTGGATGATGGTTGACTGGGAGCTGCTGTGTTCCTCCACCTGAAGGAAGGAAGAAGTGCAGCTAGATCTAGCCAGGTGAAAACTGGACCAGAAAGGATGATGAAAATGATGGGAATGACAAACATCTTACCATGGAGTCAACAAAGTAGCTACACTTCTTCAATCTTCAGCCTCAGTCTCTGAAGTTTTTCACCTTTTTTTAGCAGCTCTTAGTTGTATAGCAGAAGCATCGACAATTCTTAAACTAGCTCTTTTATGGTCATGGTACACAGATCATGACTGGAAGAACAGAATCCCATTGTTTGGCTGAGAAAAGTTTACTCTATAGTGTAGCCGGGCTCAGCCTTACAGATTAGATCTGCCATCTGGGAAGAGTTCAGCAGAGAACTGCTGCTCCTCTGCATTATGATTAAAGGTTTTCCAGGCACTTCCCTTCGAGAGGAGACGCATACAGGTAACAGATATCACTGTGGACCCAGAACATCTTGAAATGTTTGGGTTTCCCTCTTGAACCTGTTGCCCCTGAAACCTTACCTTGGAAAAAAGATGGACGGACGGATGGACGGACGGATGGAAATGCATTGTAAGAGTGAAGAAGAAAACTTTTTATCTAAAAATGGTGGTTATTGTGTTTTAACATTTTCTCAGATACTTTTTTGTCAGGAGAATAATTGAGTTTCGATGTTGCTCTATGGTAAAAAGGCCTTTGCTACTAAGGAAATGTGACTATTTCAAACTATTTTAGTTACTTTACTGGTTTGGAGCTCACAGGTGTGTGTTAGCATATGATCTGTCTAAGAGAAACCAACATGGTCCAGTGTGAAAAAAATAATTTCCCTCTTACTTAATCATGAATAATTAACTGGGATTAAGCACATTTTTTTGGATAACTCATTCTATTTCACAGTTCTGATTTCAGCCAGACCTTTAGAGTAGCAAAATCACACATAACCTACAGAACCTGCAGAACCTGCAACTCCAGGGAGCCACAGTTAGAGCTTGGTGAGCCCTCATAGGAGGGTTAGGTTGGCCGTTCCTGGAGAGGCAGACACAAAGACTCTTCCAGGAGGTCACCAAAGAACACAGACAAACATCTTCAGCACTGCAGACCTCATGGGTTTTAGGCAAGGTCAGAGTTAATTCAACAGTAAGAAAGCAATTGGGCAACAGTAGCATCTGTTGGTCCAAGGCCAAAAGCCCTGCAGACCAAAAAGTAAATAAAATGTCCATCTTAAAAAACCCAAATTCACATAGAGTGTGTTTCCTCCTGTGTCTAGTGTAAAATAACATCACATTTAAGAACAAAGGTCTGGAACTACTTTGCTGTTTTAGGTTCTGGACATATTTATGTTATTAATGGAACCCTGAATTCTGGTCTCTAGCATAAAGATCTGAAGGAGAACAACATCACAAATTGTTGACGGCAGTTACTAAATTCAATTCAAAAATGCCATATCAATCCCAAATGGAAATTAAATGTTGAAAGTCTCCAAACTTCTTCAATTGTTGGATCTAAATTCTTCAATAATGCCAGCCGGCTCTGTCTTGTTTATCACTTCAGTAACACTTTATTTGAAGGGGTGTGCATAAAACTGACATGACACTGTCATAAACATCACATAACACCTGTCATGAACATAAAGGAGTCTTTATGAATGCTTATGACAGTTGTCATGAAGTGTCATTCGGTAAATAATGACACTTTTAATGCAAAGTTGCTCTAAAAGTTGCATTAAAAGTCCATTAAAAGTGCCAACTTTGCATGATTTTGTAAATTATGATAATTTAATGCAAAGCTGGCATTTTTAATGGACTTTCAATGCAACTTTTAGAGCAACTTTGCATTAAAAGTGTCATTATTTATCGAATGACACTTCATAACTGTCATAAACATTCATAAAGACTGCTATATGTTCATGACAGGTGTTATGTCATGTTTATGACAGTGTTGTGTCAGTCTTATGCACACCCCTTCAAATAAAATGTTAACATAACTTCACTATCGGGGCCAGGGCGATGTATGTATGTTGGGTATGTTGTGAGGGGTACAAAAATCAATTATTAGGCTTATAGGCAATTACTTTTTCACATAAAGCCAGGTTTGGATAGCTTTTTTTCCCCCTTGAAGCTGCAGTATGCAACTTTTACAAATATGTTTTTTTTTTTACATATTTGTTCAAACTGACCATTTTGTGACAGCATAATATGAGACAGATAATCTGTGAAAGCTGAGAACTCGATAGCAGCTCAGAGAGAACACCGACTTTGTTCTCCCTGAGCTATATCGCTGACTCATACCCTGGATTGTCCTAGTATTAAAAAAACAAAACAAAACAAAACAAAACAAAACAAAACAAAACAAAGTGACTTAAACAACTGGATGGACAGTGTCTTGGAACATTTAACTTTGTCCAAAATAAACTGTCTGAATAATGTCAGCATGCAGTCAGGTTCTCCAGAGTCCTGCTAATTGCACTGATTTGATCCAGGTGTGTTGGAGCAGGGACCAGTCCACAGGTTGTAGTAACGCAGCTCTAGGACTGGAGTTACTCTCCTCTGTTCTAAACCATCAGTGCAGTCTTATTAAAAAATGTTTAAATAGTAACCTTGATAATTTTCTGATGTTTTTATTGTTTTATATTTTATCCAGGACTTGGTTATCTTTTATTAATTGAAAATACTCAAACTGAATTTCCAGTCAGCTATAAAATAGCCATTCTTTAAAGTTCTGAAATATAATAATAAAATACACATTAAAAGGGTGGATGATACAGTGGCATGGGTTTGTTGAGACTAAGCTTGACACTGAGGATAAATATATTTCACAGAAGAAAAGCACCACAGTGTAAACTTATTCAAATTATCTTTTTTCTTTGCCATTTTTATACAATAAAACTTTTGATCTATAGATCAATAGATAGCTATACAAAACGTTTGCCCATGTTTCATCCCATATGTAGGTGTATAGCACTAATGGGATTACTGACCCTCATTTCTTCCATTTAAGGCAGTGACTGTGACCAGTTAACCATGAAAGATTAAGGTTGCAATAGATTTTATCTTAGATGAAAGAGAGGGCATTTCTGTTTCTGAACAGAAGAAAATACTTTGAAACAATGTTATTTAACCTGTTATGCTTTCAAGGCTCTTCCAGTTTTAAACTATACCTAACAAAAATAGGCATAGTTTAAAAGAATTAATAGTCGGATTATTTCTGCTTGTGGGATCATTTTCTTGAGAGAGACACAGCCAATCAGATCACTGTGAAGTGGAAGCATGATTATTGGCTGGATGACCCCTGTCACGTGCTGAATGGTATTACATGACGTTAGCCAATGACATTCATGACCAAACCCCCTGATTTTAATTGGTCCTTACTGCTCATAACTATTCATATCTTTCATAAGATTTGGAATTTGATTGGCTGAGAGGTATCACATGTTCTCCTCTTGAGTTTGTTTTTTCCCCCAGATTTCCTGAAGTTTCCCCAAACTGTCCTAAAAAGCCCCCATAATAATAGGTAATAATCAAAAGAGAAAGTGAGGAGATTAAAACCAGTATAATCATGTTTATTAGTGTCACCAACAGCAGATGAAATCAGTTTGTTTCAGCAACATCCTCCCCAAAAGAAGTGTGGCATTTTTCCACTTCCAGCTTTGAAAATATTTAGTATCTATGAACATCTTCAGTTCTCACTGTAAAAGTAAAACATATTCTTTGTACACATTTTAGGTTTACCTTCTTTATTTACATCTTCACATCAAAAATTTATTTAAACACCAATCAAAAAAAGAGACATTTCAGTTTTGCATCTTTTATTCAGTGCATCTGTGTTGACTCCTAAGCAGCCTATCAGCAGACTTAGAGTTATTAAATGTTATAGTAAAGAATCCTTCATAAATTGTGTTTTGTGTTTTTATGAAAAGTCGCTCCTGTTGAAAGAGGCTACTGGAACAATGCTCACTACAGTCCAAACTCATCTGGGACAGTTCAGTGTTTTAGTTTTAAATATGTTCAAACAAAACAACGTTGAAGGACAATTCAGAATGTGTGTGTTGCCATTGTGTTTATTAATCCCCAGTATTTCTGGTTATCCATAGAAAGAAAATATACCGACTCTAAAACGATTTACAGCGGACATGCTTATGTGACAGTGGGTAAAACAAATAAAACATAAAAAAACTCCACTGCATATGTAATATTATTTTGTTTGTAACTGAAAATTCAAATTAATATTTTGTCTTTACTGTTTGGAATCCTTATGCTGAACTGCCAGGCGCCGGTTCTGTTCCTTTGTGTCCCTTTATAACCGACAGCACCATTTGGCTTGCTACAAACCATGTGGATGTCTACATTACTACCATCACTTGTAAAAACAGAATACAATAAAGTAAAGCATTAAATACACTTCACAGAAAAAGTAACAAACTGCCATCATACAGACAGACCAGAAGGAATGCTTTCCTGGCTCCTGATAGGCCAGCTGATGGGCTGTCCAAATGGACCTACAAAAATAGCTTAGAGACAGAATTTTTTTTTTTTGACAGATCAGACATTTTGTCTTTTTTTTCTTCCCAGGTCATTTTAGTATGGACCATTTTATCTGCTCCTTAGCTGACTGCAAAACCTAAAAAGAAGAACATAAAGGGAGATGATTAAAATGAGACTCAGTGATGCAGTACCACAATTTCACCATAAGAGGTCAGGCAAACTGTTTGGGACTTCTGTGGTGTCATGCCTTTATATCAGAACAAACACGAAGAGGTATTGGATTTAGAGTACAATCATTTCTGGCATTTCTGCTTAACACTTTTTCCCATCTTCAGCTGAGCGGAGGCATTCTGAGGCAGAGACGTCATTACAGGAGGAAATCAGCAAGATCCAAAACACCAAGCATCCAATTACACGGTGGCACGGGCTGCTAACTAAATAACTGCAATACTCATTCTTCCATTTAACTGCAGTAAATATTTAAACAATCTTTGCATAGACAATCAGTAGTGGAAATGTTGTTCTATGCTTTGCCAGCAGGGGGCGCAAAGTGTTAACACTAAAAGGCAACAAGCAACAACAACAAAAATAAAATTGGGCCTCCCCCACGCAGCTGCTGTTACAATTTTTTGAGTCTATCTGACCCATCAAAAGCGTCACAATTTCAAAGGCTTGCAACTGCCTTGCTTTCTTTGGTCAAGTGTTGACCAAAGAACACAATATTTACAGTACAATATTTACTGCTCAGGAATTTTACATGTAAGAGTAAAATTCAGTATGCATACAGTCCGCATACAGTATGCAAGTAGGTTGCTTAAAACTTTTCTATCAGTTTTAAATTACTGAAATATCTCCCCATGAGCAACAGTCATAGGCAAGATGCAAAATATACATGAAGCAATCCAGACTTCTCAAAAAATGCAATGTAGTTGCATTTTATTCAAGCTGCGGTACATAACTTTAATAAAAAATATGCTTTCTCCATATTTGTTAAAGCTGGCACCATGTCATGCCAGTTTATGACACAGATAATCTGTGAGAACAATCAATCTCCTCCACCTCCTCCCTGAACTATTATTGCTGGCTAAAGTAATGCACTGTTCTGTCCGAAACAACCAATCAGAACCAGTAGGACGCTCTTAGCACTGACAATCAGTCTCATTCACTCACTGCTAAATGTGCTAATGGTGGAGAAACAACTTACTGTTACAGGAAAATCGTTTATCTGCCATCACTGGTAGCTTTGCTTACTAGACAAAGCATTTACAACAGGCTATGCTAGCTGCAGAATAGCACACAGCGAGGCAGAGGAAGGCTGATCAGCCACATGAGATTGTGATTGACAGCAGTAAAACTCTCCTGCCACTGACTGGTGGTTGTTTCTAGCATTGGGAGAAAGCAGAGGAAATAGATTTTTCACAAATTATCTCTCATACCATACTGTCACAACATAGTGACAGTTTTAACAAATATGTGGACAAAAAATATTTTTTTTATAAAAGTTACATACTGCAGCTTTAATTTCACTTAGGAGAGGGCAGGTCAGGAGGGATGTGGGTTAGAGCTGCTGCGTGACTCATCTGTTATTAAGAGATAAAAGGTACAAGGGACAAGTTCAATATATGAATATCTTTGTAATTTTTTTCCTTAATTCATTAAATGCTAGTGAAATGGAGGTAATCAGTAGTCTGTAGCTAAGCTAACTATGCTAAATGGTTGATAATCTCACACAGTCTACTCACCTCTCTTGGAGAAAAACTGGGTTATAAATTGACACTCTTGCCTTTTTCTCTCTCTCCCTCTCTCTATTTTTCTTTTTTTGTTGTTTTTTATTGCAAACTTGACTTTATAACTTTTCTTAGCAGCATATTAACTGCCACAGTCGTTCGTGCCTTCCACTGTCTGCAGCTGAACAGCGTCAAGGTGAAGCCTCCAAGCAGGAACAAACCATTTCATGGAGATCCAGGGGGGTTCAGGGCAAATATCAATGTGTGTTTTTGGTCTGGGAGTGGGAACATTAAATTTTTACTGCTAAAAACAATCTTCAAATATACAATATGATTAATTTTGTAATTGACAGGGCCCCGATTTTTTATTTTTTTTTATGTCTATGAACAATAAATAAAAAAATAAATTGTGGAGGGCCCCCTGTTGGTCAGGGCCCCTATATGGCGCCCCTGGGTGTGAGTAACAGACCAGCGGCCTGCCTGTTGGCTCCTGGTTCAGGTTTCATGGCCTTCACGGCCACCAGGGTCCTCATGACCCCCATGGCCCTTTAACTCTCGGCCACTACAGTAATTTAACAACTTCACTGTTGCTGCTGTTAGTAATAGAGGCAGGACTACAATGATATTAAAGTTTACTTGTTACCATGACAAAGAATAATCAATGAGATACCAAAGACTTATTTGCCTTTACATGAAAACTACAAATATTTTATGATTAATTTCAATTTTGTCCACTACAGTGGCTGTCAGAAGTGTTTAACCTTGTTAAAATATCAGGGCATGTGCTGTAAAATAATACCCTTTACTTCTAATCTTTCCACATCTAATCTGCCATGCTGCACATTTCAACAGAATTCAACAGAATTATATAGTCTTCTGCTTTTGGGTCATTTTTAGACAGAGCTGAAATATTCGTCAAAGTTCCAAATATCAGTCAGTTTTGGCCCAAGACCTGTCTGTTCAACAGCTTAAGATAAAAGGATCTTTTTTTCCAGCATCACAATCAGTGATAAATCTCAAACAACAAAAGAATACTTCCCAGGAGAAAAGCACGTTTTGGACCTTGCAGAATTAAATTCAGCAGAAGGTCTACAGAGTGACCTGCAGAAAGCTGCATAGAGCTGAGCATCAAGTAGAACAGGAGAACCTTTACAAGGTAGAGTAGGAAATATTGTCAAGCCATAGAAGACTGGATGCTGAAATTAAATCACAAGGTGCTTCAACAAAGTTTTAATATGAAGAGTATTCCCATGTTTTGTTCCTCTAACAGACTGATTTACTTTTCTACTAAACTGCATAGAAATAACACAACATTAGGTTCTGAAATGGTTTATTGTGTGTGTGTGTGTGTGTGTGTGTGCGTGTGTGTGTGTGTGTGTGTGTGTGTGTGTGTGTGCGCGTGTTATTAAATCACAGAGTGGCATTTTAACAAGGTGTAGGCTTTTTAGAGCCACTGTATATGAAGGTTGGAGTTTGAAACCACTTGAAAAACCAAAGAGAAAGACGCCAAATATTAAGCTTAGTGAAATATTTAAAGGGTTGCTAAGGAGCGCCCAAGCCTGGAGCTCTGACTGAAACAGAGCAGTGACACTGGGCAAACACTGGGCTGGTGTAAAGACATCACACTTACGTTAGTGGTCAGTGCCAGCTTCTCTGTTAGGTGCTGTTAAGGTTAAAGCAGGAAACAGAAACTTAGAAAGCAAGTACACACATTGTAGAAATACACAGACCATCACAAGTAAAAACAAACGTCGTGCTAAAGTGGTTTTAAACATAAGAAATCAGGAGAGAATATTAGTTTTTCAAGAGCTGCAGTTATTAAGCAAAAACAGAAAATATTCTTCTATAACATCACAGTGGAGCCTGCTTGTGCTGTTAAAGGAATTAGCATGATGTTAAGGGAATGTGCTGTCTGTTGGAGCAAGAAACACAAAGACACAAGATTTCATTGTGATTCATCATGACTGATGAATCTGGTTGTGTTTCATGCTGTTGATGGCATCAAAGAAAAATATTTTATAAGGGCAGCATTTC
The DNA here is from genome assembly GCF_051168715.1 of Poecilia mexicana. NCBI lineage: Eukaryota > Metazoa > Chordata > Actinopteri > Cyprinodontiformes > Poeciliidae > Poecilia > Poecilia mexicana. The sequence goes on along the minus strand of NW_028263377.1, from coordinate 3,086,915 downwards.
TCTGACTAGATGTGAGGTTGCTAGTCTGTGTATATGTTAAAACGTCAAAGAAGAGTTTAATGGTAACCTAAATATAGAACTTGCTTATAAATACAGTAAATGTTATACTAGGGAGTAATTAATCTTCTTAGAGTTGCAATAGGTAACTTTTATAAAAATGTGCTTTTTGTATATTTGTTAAAACTGTCATGACAGTGTAAAATGAGGCAGATGTTATGATAGTTTGGTGAGACTCAGGTTTTCAAAGATTATTGGTACATTTCTGGAGTCCATTACTGAATTGTCATCAGTGTATGCTGTGGCTAAGACAGAATCGTCTCAGTTTCTTTATTCTATCAGTAAGAAAGTGGACTTTCTGTCCTCAAATCAGTGATTGAAATTTCCTCAAAATAAACAGAATGAGAAATCCTTCAAACCTCTGGTCTGTTTTAGAGTTTAACCAAAGTCTAAAACAGACTTTCTCTTTAAAAGAGAAAGTATCTCATAACTTTATAGATCCTTTGGCATATTTTACAGTTATCACGAGATACTTTTCCATATATTCATCCTTTGTTTCATGCCAGAAACAAAGGATGGAAGGAGACTCCAGTGAGATGATATGAAAAACAAAAAGATCTTCAAATATTTACATAAGAATTTTAAAAGAGAAATGCTTAGCATAATCAAGGTGCTTCAACATGAAACAGAGCAGCAGCAATAATCCATAGTGCTAAACCATCATAACTTATTTATAGATCATTGAAGTTATAGTACTGTCCTCCATACCATGTATTTATTATTTTGGTATGGATTTAAGCAAAAGTTTAATAAGCATTCCTATATTTAGTAGAGATTTTCAAATAAAATGTATTATTTTGTAGAATATTTGCCATTTTTGCTGCTTTACTCTGCATAAAATAATACTGGGAGTCAATGTGACAACAGTTGCTCTGTCCGTCGGTCCGTCCGTCTGTCCGTCCGTCCGTCTGTCTGTCTGTCTGTCTGTCTGTCTGTCTGTCTGGGAAGAGTTTGGAGTCCACTGCTTAGTAGGTGTCGCATTAAATTGTAGCTTAAACTGATCTTTTATAATGAGTGTGTGTGGAAGGTTATTTATCCTGAGTGTCTCTGAGAAGTAGTGGACCTGTTCATGATGATACCCAAACTCTCACCTAATGGCTGCTGGGGATGGGCACAGTTACATTGACACCTACTGCATGTGTGATACAATAACAATGTGAAACAATATCAGATATTAAATTCTCTTTTATATTGTCTGATCTGAGGTGGAGCTGTAGTGATGCTGCCTGACGGTTGGTATGAGTTACCTGAGCCACACTTTGTTCAGTTAATGGGTTGTCATCAGCCTGGAAAAGAAAACATTCACAAGTCAATGAAGGAAAGTGCAGAAGTAACTCTTCAGGCACACAGCGCCGACACAAAGCAGCACACCATTCCATGTGTAGCTGCGTTTCCATTACAAATGTGTGCAAATGTTTGTCTATATTCTGCTAATGTTGAAAAAACACAATTTCTCAATTGCGGTGTTTCCATTAAATAAGACATTAAATTAAAAATAACCTGAATAAGCTTGCTCATGTGATAAGTCAATGAAAACTATAGTAGCAAGTGATGTCATCACAGACATATTTAGAATGGTGCCATTGTGCTAGCACTCATCACCTATCAGCCAATCAGAGGAGATGTCAGCATTTTATTCAGGTGTCGGAGAAATAAGCCCTGCCTGCTTGGGAGTGGCTACCTTTGCAGTGTTTAGGGGAAATTGTAGTCTGTGATTTTACATAATGGTTATGGATTCAACACGTTGGGATGACACACAACTTTTTATGAACTGTGATGCTGTGGAGCTCTGGTGGAGTCAGCTGCACAATGTCCAAAATATAAACACAAACCATCATCCTCCTACTACTTCCTGTTGTCTTCTTTGTCGTTTCTCCAGCAGTAACATCTGGCTATGGTTCACATGACTTGTGTGATGTGAATAAAGCATTTCCATTGCAGTTTGGCAAAATACGTCTATTTTGATACAACTTAAAAACCACCGTATGGTAGCACAACAACTTTTTAATAGAAAAATGTGATTCTTTTTTAAAAATACCTATGTTTTGAAATTTCAATTTGCACAATTTTATGGTTAATGGAAACACAACTAATTGACAGCAGTTTCCCATACTGGAAACCAGTAACATTTTAGTCTAGTTTTTAGCATATTAATGGTTTGCCTGTGGGGTAAGAAACTCTCTCTCCCATTCAGTCAGTCAGTCCAGAAGCATCATTATTAGATGGATGGTTGACTGTTATTAATTAACAAAACTTAAAATCTTTGACCAAGGTCAATCAGAGGGTCAGTCTGCATGCCATCAACATGCATTCAAAGAATCTTGTTATTACTAAAGCCCCTCCATCCCCCAACTGTCTTCCTCTCACTCTCAGTCCGTCAGTCTCTCTCACCCCGGGTCTGTCTGTCTGTCTACAGCAGCTGGCTCCTGTCTGTCTGTGCCTCTAGGTTACCGGTGATGTAATCAAACAGGACGAAGCCATAGGCTGGCTCAGACATAAGCTGACACCAATCACAACAGGAGAGAGAGGGAGAAGGAGAGACACAAAGGTGAAGAAAGATGCACCCGAAAACATTGTAGCAAACTTTAGCCAATCATAGAAAAGTTCTTTAAAACAAGCTAAACAGCTGCTGGGATTTTAGACTGTTAATGTGCTTTGTGTTCCATTTGATCACCTAATAGTGAAAAACACTGAAATGAATATGATTGTAAATTACAATGACTTATAGCTTTCCTACCCTGTAGTTGACCTTCTGTAAGACCTGTTGAGAATCACTCTCCAAAATTACCCTGGCAACAGAAGATAAACAACCAATCAGGAGAGGGCTGGAGCCAAACAGAATGACTGTTCATTATTCAACAGAATAAAGCTAACAGGAATAGAAAGTTTTGAGAAACAACATCTAACTACTATCAAGACTTTCTCAAAAGCTAAAGTGACGGTTGAGTGAACATTTCCTTACCCCCCATCAATGATCTCGTCCACGGCGAGGAAGACTCCCTCCATGTTGTCCAGTAAACACCTCCGCTCCACGTTCTTTCTGCAGCACAGAAGCAACTGTTAGACTCTTGCAGTACTTGATGCTTGCTAGTTTGTAATGAAGACTACCGAAACACTGACTGAGTAAACACTAAGACCACAGAAGAGACGACCAAGACATGAATACTGTTCAAGGATGCTGCTGTTATATTATATTTTTTAAATTCTATTGTCTGAGCTATCACTTTTTAGTCTAATTGTATAACTCGTGTGCCTTAAAATGGCCCCTCAGGAACAAATAAAGTTATTTGAATTGAATAATAATAACATTACTGTTGCTGCAAATGTCTGTTCATCTTTCAGGTATTAATGCATAGTACACATAGGACCCAGGAGTAAATACATAAAGCAAATAATAAATAATAATACATTTTATTTGAGGGTTGCACAGTTGCACAGTTGGTAGAGCTGTTGCCTTGCAGCAAGAAGGTCCTGGGTTCGATTCCTGGCCTGGGGTCTTTCTACATGGAGTTTGCTTGTTCTCCCTGTGCATGGTGGGTTCTCTCCTGGTACTCCGGCTTCCTCCCACAGTCCAAAAACATGACTGTTAGGTTAATTGGCCTCTCCAAATTCTCCCTAGGTGTGAGTGTGTGTGCATTGTCCTGTCTGTCTCTGTGTTGCCCTGCGACAGACTGGCAACCTGTCCAGGGTGACCCCGCCTCTCACCCGGAACGTTAGCTGGAGATAGGCACCAGCAACCCTCCCAACCCCACTAGGGACAAGGGTGTACAGAAAATGGATGGATGGATATTTTATTTGAAAGCACCTTTCAAGTCACTCAAGGTCACTGAACAAGAAATAGCAAAAAAGTGAAAGAGGAACAATAAAACAGCAGAAATCGATAAAGTCCACCACAAATAACAACTGTTCTTTGCCGGGTCAGTTCAGCACACTTTCTGCACTCACTGCTAGCTTTTGTTGGTTTATTTATTTACAAACATTCTTGTATACTAATTAGAAATGATCTATATTTAATGCATCAAGAATCCAGCTCTGTTATATATATATAAACACAAATCTTTTTCCTTTGAGAGAAGCTTTGGTAGAATCCTTTTCAGAGAGACAGCTAAGAAAGGTTTGTTTCTGCTGACTGACATCATTTATATACTAAAATTGTCCTAATTTTTAAAAAGAATTTGAGAAAAATAAAATAAATTACCTCAGGATGTGACTGATGGAGTCAAACAGACAGTTCAACACGGACATCAGCATCAGCTACCAACAGAAAAGAAAAATATTAAATAAAATACTAGTCATTGATTTTCACACAAAACTATTTTCTTTCAAAAGCCCCAAAGGCTAAAATGTAGCAAGAGAAAATCACAAAAAGCTAAAATTAGCTTAAATGAATAACCTATGTTTGATTGTTTGAAACAAAGATTTTGGAATCTGTAGAAATGAAGAAATATTTTCACAAGACTTCAAGCTTGTGTAGATCTACAGTTCTCAGATCTTCACAGAGTTCTTTGGATTTTCCCATGGTTCTGAGTATCAGTCCATCTAATCAGTGATGTCAAACGTATCTTTTACATTCTGGTGAAGAAAAAAATATCACCTACCTTTTCTTGTGATCTCTAACCAGGTGTTAACAGAAATTTTAAAGATTAAAGATGTTGTAGATTTTACTATTTAGGGAAGAATAACCTAAAATCTTGGTGAATTTCTAAATATATCTGAGCATGTAGGTAGAATTTTAACACTTATGCACTCTTTTATTCTCATTAGAAATCATTGATGTTGTAATTTGTCCAATCATTACACCCAGGAAAAAGAAGGATTTAAAAAAGACAGTTATGTAGCATATTCCTATAAAAGCTAAAATCACTGTACCTCATTTTCCTGAGCACTTCCCACCACGTAGAAAAAAAGATCTATACTGCTCTTATACACAATGGTCATCCCCTCCAGGAACGCTATCTCATCTACAAATACACAGAAAGTGATGAGTCAGCGTGATTCAGGACTTATTCTTTAAATCAAAATTTTGATACAAGGAAGGAGATGTGATAGGAGAATGAAATGAAAGCAGCAGAGAAACCAGGAGAAAAGGAATGAATTAATGGGTGGAGCTACAGAAAGGAGGACAGGAGGAGGAGTTTGGAACAAAGGGTGGCATGCTGGGTGGGGGACAGGGAGTGAGTGGAGATCAGGTAACAACGCTGTGAATTCTCTAAAACCCACTGCAGAGGGAGATCAGGTTTCTGTGAACATCTACTCAACCTGCTTAAACACTCCCAAACCCAAACAGCTCTGCTTCCTAGGGTCATTCAACAGCTCAGAGTGACAAACACGGTCCAGCTGGCAGGTACCAGCCTCATGGCGGCAGGTACCAGCAAGCTGCTTCAGGCTACCAGCAGCAGAACACTTGACAGCCGACACTGGAGATGTGTGTGAAGCAGGACTTAAGGCTATGAAGGTGTGAGGTGTTAGGTTACAACAGAAGATGCAAAAATAAAGAAGCTTACTGTCTGCTTTGTGTGTTTTGCTGAAGACGTTGTTCTCAAAGTTCTTCTGCTCCTTCATGGTGGGGTAGAGCTCGGGGTCGTAGTACTACATCAGAGAGACACACATCACAGGATAAAATGGTGTTGGCATTAGTCCATAATTGATTGTAACAATCAATTGTTAGCTTTTCAATAACTATTTTGACAATAAAATGTATTAGTGATTTACAATATGAGATCCCCATCAAAGTTATAACTATTCAGTATGAATCAGACCTCAGTGGAGTCTTTTTTTATTTCACTGCAGGTGAGGAACATAGCAGCCATGTTGTTGATCAACTATGGCTGTACAGCTCTTCAACAGCAGCCACTTGTTTGGGTCAGACCAAAAAGGTTTCTTTTTCTCTCTTTTCTCTTTCTTTTTAAATCAACAACTTAACTTCTAAGTTCTGATTTCTATTAAAAGTTGAAAATTTTTTCTACTTCATTTTTACAATTCATCTATGATTATGATAATCAAAAGCATGTTTGTGCCGTTTTATGAAATGGCAGTTTTATAATATAATTAATGTATATGCTATAGTAATGAAAGTGACATTTGGGTGGAAAATGAGGACTATTTAAAGTGTATTAAATAATATTGGAAACACCAAATATGAAAATATATTAATCTAAAATTGTTGAAAATTTTATAGTGCTGAAAATGAATCAACTTTTCATTAGAGAAACAATAACTACTCAGTTTTTCAACTGCTGTTGAGTAGTTGAAAAACTGCTTGATAGCAGGACCACATTCACCCGGTCCTGCTTCCATCTGCAGGTTTTGGGTTTTTTCAGCGCTCAAACTCTGATAGGTCAGAAAATCAGCTCAGTGTTCATTCCACACCCCATTATCAGACACAGGCATCTTTATCAACCAGCTCAAAGTGTTTTTTTTTTTATCTTTTGGGGATGGAATGGTTGTGAATGGATAAACTAACAATATTTACATGTTAAAGAAATATTTTTTACTAAGTAAGATAAAATCTAATGAAATACTTTAACCCTTACCTTGGACAGAAGTCTGTTGCCATCATTGTCAAGAATAAAAACAGCTTTCACTGTATAGAGAGAAGGTTCCTGCAACAACATACAAGAAGAGGTTTAACTTAAGAGATGCTCAGTTTTCCTGATGCTACATAATGTTACCACTCCAGCTACGTTTATTTCACACCTGGCTGTGTTGTGAATTAGACCGTTACTATCCAGGTAACTCTTGTCTTTTTCATTAGAGATGAAACAGATTTTTATTCCCTGGCTGCCAGTTAGCTGGTTCTCATAGCATTCACAGCCATCAGCCTCCTCTCATGTCTCAGGTTCTGCCTCTGTTATCCATATGGATGAAGTTAATACTTGGCTCTGAACTGTCTGTTATTCATCTACAGGGCAACGCTACTGACAGACATCTGTCGTCTCTTCTCTCCCCTGGTGAAGCCACCACATTTAGGTTCTTAATGCAGTTGGATCTATTCCAGCTTGAGCTTCAAACTCTATTTTTTTATCTGTTTCTGGTCGAGGAAAAGTGACATTCCATAATAAATCATTCACAGGGCTGTCCTACTGAAGAGTCTTCAGGAACGGGACAAAGTTCTGTTATGCACTGACCAGCAGAGATTCACAGTCAGAGTGTATCACAGAACTTAGACCAGAAACTCAGCCACAGTGTCAAAGCAGCAGAGAGAGATGATGGATCCGTTGAGCCTCACCTCCATTCAGGGGCTCACATTAGAAAAGCACTAAATCTGACATATATTAGTAAAAGGTGTTGAGTGACCCAAAATGAAGTTACATTTACAACTTGGAATAGGTGGGATGTTCTGACATTGATAATAAAACAAGAGTGGAATGACGGCAAGAAAGAGGATTCATTTCTTTCCCTAAAAGTCACAGCAAATGCTAAAAAAGAAAAAAAGAGGCATGATTATGGAAAGAACAGTCTTATGGCATTTACAGATGTGTGTGTGCAGACAGAGCAGAAGGAATCAAGCAGACAGGATTTTACAAGGTGTAGACATTGTGAAAGGGTCCATCTTCTAGTCGTACTGAACCTTGAGCAGCATCATCAGCTAAACACTGAAGCGTTCAAATGCTGCTGTGCATCTGAACTGCACCGCAGAGAACAACCACGCTGGGTGACTCTCCATCCAAAGTGAGTTTAAATGAGCCGAGTTCAGAAGGAAAACACTTCCTCTTAAGGCCATGTTCAAGGTGTTCAACTGGAATACTCATTTACAATTTCCTCTTTTTTTTTCTTGAATCATGAACTCTAGCATTAACTGAAGCAAGTGAGGTGTGCAGAGCATAGATGTTGCTCTGGCTTGTTGTCCAACCTGCTGGTTGAATCGTTGACGGGTTCTTGGAGTAACTCCATTTGGCCAGACTGTCTGGAAGGTTCACCGCTGCTGCATGTTTTCTCCCACTGTGAATAACAGCTCTAAAATGGTTCTCCAAAAGTCTTAGAAAAGACTGTGTAATACTCTCCATACTAACAGATGTCACTGACTTGTTTCCCTACTTTAGCCATTAGAGAGGTTCTACTTCAAATGATCTATCAGTGAGGTAGTAATAGAACCTGGGGATTTGGAAATGAGCCTGGCTTTCTCAAAAATGGAGTTTAATCACAGTAAACATGTGACCCTTTGTCAGGTTGGCTTGACCCTGAAAAAGGGTTTGCTTGTACCAACCCTTTGTCAGGTTGGCTTGCACAGCTATTTCACTTAATGAATGAAATCATGACTGAGAACTGCTTTTTGAATTTACTCTGGTTATTTTTATCCAACATAAAATTAGTTTGAAGATGTAAAACATTTAAGTGCTACAGAAAAGCAAAAATAAAAAGAAGAAAATTGTGACCATGTTAACAAGTAATAATAACCCACTCTGGAATCCAACATCCAGCAAGCAACATGCAACACTCTGTGTGTCCTCACTCAGTCAGCTGGCTTCATCCTCAGCAGCTGAAGGAGCAGTTTCTCCTTTACGTGGGGAAGGCTGTTATCTTCCATAAGACACTGAAGCTTTTCTTTACCTTTAAAATGCTTCTGAATCGTAGCAGCAAGGAGTCAAAAGTAAATCTTTTCTGTTGCTTACGTCGGCCTCCAGAGGAGATTTATTTCATAACAAAAACTCCAAAGAGACGTTTGACAAAACAGAGTGACATATAAACACTAATTATCAACATACTGCCAACATTAATATAGTATGACCAATATAATCTTAACTTTTTCTTTTAACAATCAGGCCTGGCAATAAAAACCATTCTGCTGAAGTTTCCAACCACTTAGCCAACCACTTAGCATTTATGCATTCCAAGAAATTCACCTTACATTGTCTTTTTGGTAATTAAAACATTATTTAATTTTAAAATTCTGTGTCACTATTAATCTGATGCCAGGCTGTGGTAGTGAGGTTTATGCTAAAACAAAGAGTTCAGTCTGAAGAGATAGAACCAGAACTGGGAGAGGGCAGAAGTTAGATGACTTCCAGCAGCAGCACCTGTTGGAGCTTTACTCAAATCAGTGGTGACCACAAACAAATTACAGACCAACAGCAACATAGTAAGAAGAGCACACTGGGATGTTGCAGTTGGGACATGAGTACTCAGAGAAAGTACTGTAAGGAAATACAATCTGATACTTTCTGTGGAAATAGAGTGGAATGTTGGGAGAATAATGGAGTGCACACAACAGAATCTGAAAGCGGTTGTATTTTCAGTCACAGATGTGATTCACAAGACTAACTGATGAGCCCCAGCGCCATCACAACTGACCCAAATGAACCTGTGTCCACACACCTGAGCAGATTCAATCCAGGGAGCTGAAGTAGGGACACACCCAGCAAAAATGGGATCATTCCTTTCCACTGTCTCCATGTGCTTGTTCAGAATGAGGGACTGCTGCAAAGTCAGTGACTCGATACAGTCGCCACAGCTTTATTTGAGTGTGTGTGTGTGAATGTAAGAATCAGATTCATTCATTCCAGAAAATGAATAGGGTGACTTCAGGGAATCACGAACAAACACACGTATGCATTAATTAAAAGGACATTGTTATGTGTTTTTCAGCCACTGTGAAAGTCAAATCAGAAAAAAAAAAAAAAAAAAAAAAAAAAAGGTCATGCGCTTCCACACTGACCTAAAAGAGGGACGGACAAGGAAAAAGAGATGACGGAAGAGAAAGCCGCCAAACAAAGAGGACAGGAGTTTGCGGACTTTTTGAATCACAGATCCTAGTCAACCTGTGTAAAACTGGATGATCTTGTAGATGAGCAGAGAGGCAGCCGGTAAGACATAAGCTGTATTGTGATGAGATCGGACCGCAAAGTTGTCTACATTCCAGTTTGGTCGATCGGATCATTAGCACCTAATGGTGACAGCTGAACTGAACTGATTGCAGCGGTGACGCTTGCCTTTCATTGATTGATAGACTTTTATGATTGAATTGATTATTGTATTGATGAAATGTATTTGGGTACCAAGTTCAATTGTTAATTAATTTACCATCAATTTCAAAGAATAACTTAAAGCTAAATTTATAATAAATATTTATTATTAATGTTGAGAAGCAGATGTTTGTATGTTAAGAAACGTATGAAATGTAAATATAAATATTAACTTAAATGCACTTTAAAGTTAAGTTTAAAGTTAACATAAGTTTAGTTACTTGTGTATTTAATTTTGATTATTTTGTATGTTGCTTGGTATTATCTATATAATTTGCCATTTCCTTTGCAATTGAGTGAAATTAATTTACACAGATTAGTAATTATTTTGTTTGGGTTTGTTTAAAGGTTTTTACCTGCATCCTCTGGATCAATGGTGAACATGTCCATACACTGAAATAAATGGAAGTAAAAGCAAGAAAAACTGTTTGGTCCTTCGAGTAAAATCCCTGTCATTAAGAGTCTGCATGGGGTCATCCATCCCTTTTCAAGTGGGGAAGTTGCACAGTTTAAAAAAAGAACTTGACAGCCACATAGTGGCATTTTGCAGCACAATCAAGTCACTATGTAACCTTCTGTTATAAACATGTTTTACATATAAACATGACTTGACTTCACAAATTAAAGCCTTGAAACTGTCTCTTTGATGTGATGATGTGCTGAAGGTACAGTCAACACCATAAAGTATTTTTGAATTTGAATTGAATTTCCAATACATCTTATACTGTTGGAAAGTCTGGTTATTTTTGGTTATTATTGTTTTAAGGAAATACATTTATCTTTAAGGCTGCAGATTTGAGCATGTGGGATGAAAGCCTTGCTAAATTCTCTCTGCCAATAAATTCAGTGTAGAGTTGCGATTCTGCAACTTCTTGTACAAACCAAGCTATTCCCCAAAATACTGATATGCAAATATATTTGTCGATAAGCGTAAGTGGACTACCAAAATAAAAGCTAGGATTTGCAAACAGACACGTTTCTCATGTCATCACTTCATCAGTGATCCTTCTCCTCTCGACATGTAAAATTTTTCAGCTTAAGCAGGACCAGGCCTTTTAAAGGCCATAAAGACACTACAACAGATCTACAGCAACAACACCAGCTCACCATCATGAGTATAGAGGTTACAGAGACCCACCTTTTTATTTTGACAGTCTATTTCCGGTTATCGGCAGGTGAATTTGCAAATGTATATTTCGCCCTGAGCTAATATTTAGTTTTGAGCCGAATATTTAGTTTCAAGCTAAATATTTCAAACTAAATACCTAGCTATATAATTAAATATTCAGTTTGAAACTGTTAAATTCATTTTATTTTGTGGAAAATTATTTTTTTCTCTTATGACAGACTAGATAACCAAATTGTTGCTCTTAATTTGTTACTGTAATTTTACAAACGTACCACAAATAAATAATTGACCAAACATAAGTTTGATAGATTAACTGTATATGCGTGCAGTTTGCAGCTTAGGGCAAAAAATGTAAACACACAAAAAAATGGCTTTTTACAGCGCTGCCATTTCGTTGAAGAAATTTAGACAAATACGGGTAAAAACATTGAAATTACACCTGCAGGTTTTTTATTTTATTTATTTATTTTAAATACTAGTATAGGTTTTAGCCGAAGTTGTGAGAAGCCACTGGAAAGCCTGAAGAGTCGCATTGGGCAGAAATCTGACTTAATGTTGGTTTTCTATCATATTAAGCAGCTACAGTGGTTTGCGACTTACGGTCTATAGCTTTGATGAACATTAAACGGGAAACGTTACGTGAGGAATAAAAATTCGATTTCATAGAATTTTTCCTGGGGTTGAACTTTTCTTACCAACTCTTCCACATAATGCAGTTCTGCACTCTGAAGGACGGAGCGTTTGAACAGTAAATGGAGCTTCATGAGAGGACAGACATGTGAGCTCCAGAAACCTGGGTGAAGCTGAAGAAATGGTGCGCGAGGCAGAACGGTGGACGTGGCACCTACCCTGGAATACACGTCACTACATTCAGGCTCCACACACGCACTGAAACACGCAGAGCCGCTGGAAATACAGTTACCAGATTAAATGCACAGCGCTGTGCGTGTGTGTGTGTGTGTGTGTGTGTGTGTGTGTGTGTGTGTGTGTGTGTGTGTGTGTGTGTGTGTGTGTGTGTGTGTCTGGAGCCACTGATTTATAAAAGTGCTCCGTGTAGACAGCCAACCCACTGTCTGTCCTGTTGCGCTCAGATAAAACAAAACAGCTGTGGATCAACTAGTCCATTCTAATGGTGTTAACACCCGGAGAAGTTCTCAACCAGCAAGGGATACTATTTTTAAACCAATACAGGATTAAAAATAAATCGAACGACACTACGGTTTTATGGAGAAAGCCTTGATCAAACCGGCTTTCGTGAGCTGAAAAGAATAGTGTGAGATCCCGTCAGAACTGATGAAGAAATAAAATCTTATGGATAATATGCAACCAAGCTTCGTCCACTCCCCCGCTTGGCTTATTCAAGACTGTCTTCTGTAATGTCCACCATCGACAGCCAGCAGATTAATACAACACATGCCCGGGACACTGACTGCAGCCTGCAGTGCTGCTGCCCGTGTCCACTAACGCAAATGATTTAACAGCGAAGAAGCTCACCAGGGACGTGGAGTCCATCTCTGCTGCCGCTGCGCTCACTCTGTGTTGACGTGGACTGCCCTGAGCTGTCACACGGCGCGCGCTCCCGACCTGGAACCACGAGCACATAACCACCAGTAGAACAGAGAACGCTCCAGGACCACGCCTCTTCCGCCTCTCTTCCGGCCTTTCATAATAAAAGTCTGTGCGTCTCTTGATTTTTTTTTTTTTTGGCTTTTCAGTGAGAAAGCCTAAATGAATATATTTTCATTCATTCGTGTATATCCGCTTTTAAAATATATTTTGTAAATGTTTTTTTTTTCAATAATTGTGTTTAAAGAATTCATTTAAATTAATTTCAGATTAATTAGAAATTCAGTTTTTAATGCCAATTCTATTCTGCAGTTGTTGACACTGTTGCCTCACAGAAAGGAGGTCCTGGGTTCGATTCCTGGCCTGGGGTCTTTCTGCATGGAGTTTGCATGTTCTCCCTGTGCATGCGTGGGTTCTCTCTGGGTACTCCGGCTTCCTCCCACAGTCCAGAAACATGACTGTCAGGTTAATTGGTCTTTCCAAATTCTCCCTAGGTGCGAGTGTGTGTGTGTGTATGGTTGTGTGTCCTGTCTGTCTCTGTGTTGCCCTGTGACAGTCTGGCAACCTGTCCAGGGTGTACCCCACCTCTCGCCTGGAACGTTAGCTGGAGATATGCACCGGCATCCCTCCTGACCCCACTAAGGACAAGGGTGTACAGAAAATGGATGAATGGGTGGATTTAATGCCAATTCTGCAGTTGTTGACACTGTTGCCTCACAGAAAGGAGGTCCTGGGTTCAAATCCCAGCCTGGGGTCTCCCTGCGTGGGGATTGTATGCTGTGGATTCTTTCCAGCTACTCTGGCTTCCTCCCCACAGTCCAAAAACATAATGGTAAATTTGCCCTTAGGAGTGAATGTGTGCATATTGTTTGCCCTGTCTTTGTATGGCCTTGTGATGGACCAGTGACCTGTGTGGGTTCAACCCTGAACAAAAACAAAACAAACAACAACAACAACAAACAATTCATACAGCTTTTATTTTCATGCAATTTTCAAAAACTATTTTCTGTCTTTGATAAAGTGATGATGATGAATTTCATATATTAAGAATATTTTTCTAAAAACTTTCATCATATTTGATAATGTGCAGCAGACATTCTGCTAAATGAAGAGAAATCATATTTCTTCAACCTGGCTTCTCTTAATTAACTCCCTGTTAAATCTAGAGTAGAATCTTACATGCTCACATTTCCACAACAGATTGGAATGAGTGAGCCTCACTTAAACCCTAACATAGGGTGTGTTCACACTGCAGCCTGAAGTGACCCAATTCCAATTTTTTTGACGTAATGCAACCTGTATCCGATCTTTTCATGGCAGTGTGAACAGCACAGGTCGGATTCTTTTTCGAATGTGACCCGTATCCGATACGTATCCGATTCAAATGCGACCTAACGTTCAGGTCGCATTCATCTGAACTGAACGTCACTGATTTTCAACAAATCTCACTATTCTGCGTCCTGATACGGAAGAAAAACCACAAACATGATGGAATATATGAGGATTGAGTTGTTAATATGCTGCTCCAGCCGGACAACAACTTCAAATATGGAAGCTAAGCTCCACCGTTAGCCTCTATGTTTACTTCCGCAAACACTGAGCACTTCTTCTTTTAATGGCAGTTGCATAAACACTGAGAACGCTGACGCTATTGCGCCCTCTAGTGCGCATGCGGGACACTTTCAGGTCGTTTGCCCTTTCAGACTGCAGAACACAGACAGGTCGCATTTACTGGCAGTGTGAACGGCCTGGCAAAAAATCGGAATTGGGTCACTTCAGGCTGCAGTGTGAACGCACCCATAATTTTACCTTTTTTTTTTCCTTTTAAAAGATAAGGCAAGATAAGGTAACTAAAATAACTTTATGGGTAAACACAAATAGTTATTTAAAAAAACATCGAATACTTCAAAAGAACAAGAAAATATTTAGTCCTCAATTTCTCCCTGTGCTTGCTCGAGGTTGGCGTTTGCAGTCTGCTATTTTTTCAGACAGTGCTATTTGTGTTGGATGGATTCTATGTTATGGAACAGAGCTAATGAGTGTAGCATAAAGTTGTATTAGAGTGAATCAGGTTGAGGTTGAATATGGACTGACAATATTCAGAATAAACTGCATTTATTGTTGACGCTTGTACGGATTCTTTCCTAACCTCGCAACGAGGCTGATAAGAGTGTTAAAAAGCCCTTGGTTCTTCCGAAAAACGCTTCTTTTTATTTATTGATATATTTATGTTTTCCTTTAGCCTCGTCATTTTTTAATGCTGAGTTCAATCAAGCAGACATGATGAAACGTCAGGAAAAAGCTCACTTCCGTTGCACGGAGACGCGCCTCCCCACCTCTCATTTTCACCGTGCTGCATTCTGGGAAATCCAGTTTATTTCTGGTTTGGGAAAGATGGCAGGCGTGCAGCCGCCTCCCCTCCGCAACCTGGATGATTTTCTGATGAGCTCGGCTCGTTTTGCGGTGCCAGATGTGCGGGACCTGGACCGCTGGAACAACCGCATGATCAACAACCTTTTGTATTATCAAAGCAATTACTTCCTGTCCGCGCTGAGCTTCCTGCTCCTTGTGGGGTAAGTTTCATTATCCCGACGTCCTCCCTCAGATCATTCCTTTCTCTCCTTCTCACAGATTTTACTTTACTGAACTCTGTAATATTCTCGGTGCAAATGGACATTTCATTTGGGATTCTCCGCTCCCGCTCTGCAGCCAGTGTTTCATGCAGCTGGTTTGAGTGATTAGTACCCCCACCTTGGCTAACAGCTGCAGGAGATGCTGGGGGTTCGGACCGGGTCTCACCCTGCTCGGCTCTGTGTTGGAGTGGAAGATGTTAGCTGAGGTCCATCTTTGTCCAAGAAGGGGCGCTGTTCGTGGACCGGCACCTTTCTTTGGTGAAGTCTAAAATGACAGTCAGTCATTTTAGACCGCTGGAACAAGCGGTCTAAAATGAATATCACAGTTAGGTGTAAAATGTTGTGTCCACGTTTACATACAGGGCTGCATCCTTTTCCTCTTGCCAATCACATAATTTAAACAGAATCTCTAAAACGTTTATATGGTAAAATTGGTTTTTGAAATGAAAACTCTGAATAGAATTGTGATGCTAAATATAGGAATCGAATCCAGTTACTAGACACTGAAAGGTTCACATCTCTAGTTAGCTGTAGAGGTGGAGGTTATTGTCAGCCGGAGTAGAAGAAGTTAAAGCTGTAAACAGTGAGGCTCAATAACTGAACATATTTCAGAATGAAAAGTCCTTCATTTAGGACATGTGTCGAACTCAAGCCCCAGGGGCCAAATCTGGCCCACCATAGCTTTTTATGTCGACCTTTAGACTCCAAATCACATCAGTTAGTCCCTCCAGTTTTTCACAAATCTGCAAAATTAATACAAAATCCACAGATCCCCACATTTTTTCTGATTTGTACGGCAATTTTTTCTTAAAATTGGCCAAAAACATTGGGTTTAAGTTACTGCTGCCTCTGCCTGACTTGATGTCAAGCTATACATGACAGATATGGCAAATAATAAAAAGTTACATTTAGCATCGAACATTAGCGCAAATATCATAAAAATTCCTTACAAATATTTATAACAAAAACAAAAATCATATGGCCCAGAAATATTCACAAAATCCTGGATGGACTGACCAGTGTGAAAAGATGTTCAATATGATTTAATTTTATGAAAAGCTTATTGAATAATGAAACAAACAGCTATTTATTGATATTTTAACAGTTTGGTGGGTTTTATCAATATATACAACCGGCCCTTTAAGAACATTCAGATTTTTGGCCCAAAATGAAAATGAGTTTGACACCCTTCATTCTGATGAGTGGCATATGAAAACTAAAACCTGACTTGAGGAGAACAAAGGAGTCTTTGTTCTAAAACAGGGCTGCACCGATAGATTGGCAGCGATTTCCTTAATTTTGTGAGATCGGTGATCGGCCGATGCTTACATGTGAAGCTGATCTTATCCACTGATCTTATCTTCCTCAGCAAAGGTCTAAAAATCAGCCACTGTCCTATTTTGCTCTGTTAGCCCCACCCACCAGGTCATGTCTGCATGTTTGCAGTTAACAATAGTAATAATAATACTTTATTGATCCCCTAAAGGGGGGAAATTTAGTTTGTCCCAGCATTGCACACAATAACAACAATAATAAATAACAATGAACATATTGCTCAGTACATTAATTATATAATCAACATTTAACATGCACAGCTATAGAGACTATATATGAATTATAAAGTCCTTTCTGCCTTGGGCAGAAAGGACTTGCTGTAGCATTCTTTAGCACATCTGGGCTGAAATAATCTTTGGCTATGTCTACTCCTCAGGCTGTCCACCCTGCTGTAGAGTGGATGAAAATGGTTATCCTTGATAGCTCTAATCTTCTTCAGCATTATGTCTCTCATCACCTCTTCCAGTGGAGCCAGCTTGATCCCTACAACTGACTCAGCTTTTCTTATCAGTTTAAGTCAGTTTGAGTCCTTCACCTTCATTACAGCACCCCAGCACACCATTGCATTGAAGATGGAACGAGCCACTGATGATTGATTGATAAAACTTGAAGAGCATCCTACTGCAGATGTTGAAAGACCTAAGCTTCTGTAGAAAATAGAGTCTGCCCTGCTACACATCTGCCCCTGAGATGGAGATTGGGAGCAAATGTTTTTTCTTGTTGCAGAAACTGACAACCATTTCCTTGGTCTTGTTTACATTAAGCAGAAGTTGGTTTTCTCCGCACCATGTCCTTTACTCCACCTCCTGTCCCCCTTCCACACACCCCATGATAGCCGTGTCATCTGAGAACTTTTGCAGATGGCACAGTTTGGAACAGTACTTAAAGTCCGCAGTGTAGGTGGTGAATAAAAAGGGAGACATCACAGTTCCCTGGGGAGCTCCGATGTTACATATTAGACAGTCTGATTTGCAGCTCTGTAATCTTACATACTGAGGTCTGGCTGTCAGATAGTCAATGATCCAGGTGATGAGTGATGCATCTATGACCATTTTAGCCAACTTCCCCTGTAGTAATCCTGGCTGGATAGTGTTGAAGGCGGATGAAAAGTCAAAGAAAAGGATGCGGACAATTGTATCAGGTCTGTCAAGGGAGGAATACGCCCTCTGCAGCAAGTATATAATTATATTATTCATTTCTAAGTGGGGCTGGTATGCAAAATGGAGAGGGTCTTGATCTGCATCCACCTGTGACCTCAGATGTACCAAAACCAGGCTCTCCATAACCTTCATAATGTGAGGTCAGAGCAATCTTCTTTGGTACTGGAACCAAGCACGATGTTTTCCATAGTTCTGGTACTCTATGGAGCTTCAGGCTCAAGTTAAAGAGGTACTTTAGGACTACACTTAACTGACCTGAACATGTCTTTAGGACCTTAGGACTGATATTATCTGGACCAGGGGATTCCCTAAGGTGAAGTTTCTCCAGCTGTCTTTTCAGCTGGTAATCGTAAAACTACAAGCAGACAATGTGTGGGAAAAGGGGCTGTAACTAGGAACTGGGAGTCAAACCGGCTAAGAACTGGTTCAACTCGTTTGCCTATTTGAGATCTCCCCCAGCAGGGCAGTTAGCTTTCCTCTTCAGTCCTGTGATCTCTCTCATCCCCGTCCAAACCTCTAGCATTGTTAGTTTTGAATTTTTCTTCCAGCTTTCTCTTGTACACAGCTCTGTATTCACACAGTTTATGTATCAGTTGTTTTTGTATGCTTCTGAGTTTTGATCGATCACCAGACTTAAAGGATCTCTTTGTTATTAAGTAGAGTTTTCAATCCTCTTGTAACTCATCGTTTGTTGTTCGGGTAGAATTTGACCTTTTTTGTGGGGATAGAATTATCCACACAGAAACCAATGTAGTCAGAGGTGCACACAGCTAAGCTGTCAATGTCCTCTCCATGTGTTTTATAAAATATTTCCCAGTCAGTGGCTTCTAATGCACCACGAAGTGTATCTACATCCTCAGGGGATCATCTTCTTATTGTCTTTATGATAAAGACAATAAGGAGATCACACACACGAGTTTTGACGTGTATGTGACTCGGATTGCATCAATGGGAATTCATCATGACAGCCAATCTGCCTTCTTTCTGTAGGCGCGGATGGCATGGAAGGCCGAGGGCTATTGCTGAATCAGGTGTTTGTCCATGCAGCCACGTTTCAGAAAAGCACATGATGCTACATTCCTTGTATGCTTCCGTGTCCTGGAGAGTGCTTCTAACTCTTCCATTTTGTTGGCCAGTGAGCGAACGTTGCCTGTTGTGACAGCGGGTACGCAGGACTAGAATTGCCGCCGTTTTCGACGCCATTTCACTCCAGCCCAGCAGCCTCGTCATCTTTTCATGTGCAGCTCAAGTGGTATATCAGGTTTAGCTCCACGCAGGAGGCCTTCATGCTTTAGTGCCGTCAGCTGAACCCGGGAATATGCAATTCTAGCGGAAGAGTCAGGCATGGCTACTCAATGTAAACATAAACAGTCCCATTACAAAGTTCATAAGAAGAAATGGTCCAGACCGGTCAACTGTTGTCGTAGCACAAGTGTTCAGTTCAAAAATTAATATTAATAATTAATATAAAAATTACTACAAAATTTCAATAACATTAGTAAAAACAATCAATATATGCTCACAGCTTGGGACAGGCTGCCGTTGACCCCTATTAGTAGGGTCACCTAATAGTGACCCCACTGTTACCAACTCAGTGACTTTCTTGCTACATTTAGCAACTTAGAGAAAAAAAAAAATGAGTGTAGCAAGAATTGGAATGGGCAGGTCAGGTTTTTTTAAAGCTAGGTGGTCAGTGCAACCGTCTCTGAAGCTTTGTGACGTTGTTTTCAGGCTCAGCCTCTGCATGTGAAATGAGGATGTTTTTCTCCCCTCAGGTATTTCCAGCCCATCCAAATGTTTGTTGGGATGACAGTGGTCACCACGTTGTTCCTTGGCTTCATCTGGGCTGCAGAGAATAAAGCTCCCATCCGCCGTTTCCGTAGAAACCACCCATTATTGGCTGTACTTGCCATTCTCTTGGCCAGTTACCTCTTCATATCGGTGTTGGGAGGAGTGGCTGTGTTCCTGTTTGGAATAGCAAGCCCAGTACTGAGTAAGACTGCAAACACACACTCTGTATTCATTGTTTCAGATCTTCAGTTTGTTTTCTGCCTGGTAATTGTGACGTTTTTTCTTTCAGCAACTGAACATGTTTTGAGTTCTCTACATAGATGCATCCCAGCAAATAAGAATATCATCTATTTGAGTAATTCATTTTGAAAAGTTAATCCTATAATAATAAATAAAGGGGCATGTTTGCTATTGCTATTTATGATGATTATAAAAAGTGAATAAAAAACAAAATATTTTTTCTCAGAACATGTGAATCATCAGAGTAATGAAATGATTTTCAGTCCAGCATTGGGCGATCAGCCTGTAGTTCAGGCTCATCTCATCTTCTTTTTGACGATCCTCCAGAGATTCTCCAGTGTTTGCTGGTCAATCCAGCACCGTGATCTCAAGGAAGGTGCTGACCCTTCTGTGGTGTGGTCAGAACGCAAGCCCTGCTTGGAAATGACTTCCCCATGTCCGGTACTGCTAACGCTTTCATTTGGTCTGATGTCATTTTGTCATTGTCTGAGAAACTGAATTGGGATGTTCATTAAATTTAAGTTGACAGAAATAAGCAGTTCAGAAATACAAATATATATAATGAATCTGTTGCAAAGGTGCTTCACTATATGAATTGAATTACTAAATAGAAATGTTTTTAATTGAAATGCACCTGTGCATGGACACCTGTGCGTGTGTTTTCTGCCCCTTATCCATTGAGAATAGTGAAAATCATTTCTGTTTTGATAAAGAATCTGGTCATTTGTTTTTTTTTTGTATTTATATATTGTCTAATAGCAGAAGTCAGCTCAAGATAGTTTCACCATAATGGATGTAAAATGAAAAAAGAACAAAAACAAAAGTTTTTATTCTTTATTTTGATGTACATAAAAGGTTGATTAGTTTGTCCCTGTGTATTTCCAGTGGTTCTGGTCCATGCGTCGATGAGACTGCGGAACCTAAAGAACAAGCTGGAGAACAAACTGGAGAGCATCGGCCTGAAGCGGACCCCCATGGGGCTCCTGCTGGAGGCCCTGGGGCAGGAGCAGGAGGCCGGCTCCTAAATGCCCAGGAGGGGTACAGGTTCACCTCTTCTTTATTTTCTGATCAGAAACCAGAAGAAAATCGACCAAATTGGACAAGTTTTATAGTTTGACAATTTTTGCACCTGTGGTTATGGTTATGGAGTAAGGGACTGAAGGTCCTTTTTATTATGGAACCTTTTGTAGTTTCATCTGTTATCCTACCCAGCTGGTCTAAACCGTGTTATGTTAACATTTACAGGACTTACCATTGGAACAAAAAATAATTTTACATGAATACATCATGTTGTAACAATGAAGGAGCAAACAGGCTAGCCCAGTGATTTCCAACTTCTAACTTGAACTAGACCTCCAAACACCCTGAGTGTCCATAGCCGTTTCACACCACACTCACATGCACCTACACACACGCACACAACAGCTAAGAACTCTATGTAGAGCAGTGTCTGGCTGATTATTAATATAGTTTTAGATAATGAAGATTCCAGCAGATCAGCTAATGTGATCACTGATCAATGATTTTCTTAATCATTGATAATTATTTTTAGATAAAGACATTTCCTCCTCCCATCTGTGATACTCTGTGATGGAAGCAGGAAATGGTGATCCTGTGATAAACCCTCAGTTAAGCAGCATGTGTTGAAGCTCGTTGCAAATAGATTTGTGAAGACAGACTAACAGGACTGTTTCCTCTGCAGAGCGAATGATTTTAACTTTAACTTGACATTTTCTAACCCAGTTCTGATGGGTTTAAATATACAGTTTATGTAATCAGTTCAGGTGTTGCACCTTAATTGAAATTTTCAACATTTTCCTTCAGTTCCACAACAACTGGCCGAAAGCTACTCTGTGTGTAGCCGCAGTGTTTGGTTCCTTTAATCTTATATTTCAATAACTGAGTTTTTATTTATTTTTTATTAGTTTTCTTTAAAACATATTTTTCACACACTGCAGCACAATAGTGCCCTCCTTTGGGTGATGGGGGAGCTGTGGGTCACTGCCCTCCCCCCCACTAGCCTCCATGGATTAGCTGGCTCCGTGATGCAATAAAGGGGCGGGGCCAAGCAGGTGGGGGGGGGGTCCCTGACTAGGCCTTTTTATAACACTAAACACATCAGTTGATGATTTTGTTGCATTACGTGTTTGTACATCATAGAATTTAACCTTTAAAGGGCCAGTAATTATGTATTATCCAGGCACATAGAGCCTTTTTTTAGCGCAATTAAGTAACTATGTCACTATGTCACCTTCACTGGCTGTAAAATACTATAAAAATCAAATATGACTTAAAAGAAATTTAACCTTGTAATTTAACGCTTTGAAGTTGGGGTTTTGTCTCTTTAAATTCTCCTTTTTTTCCGAAAAAGTCATAACATTGCTTCTCTATTAATTGCTTAAGAACATTTTTTACCAGCGTTTCACTGAAAAATAGTTTGTAATGGGCTCAGCAGATGAACAGTTCCACCAGGTGTTTGCTAATTGCTGCTGGCTAGTCTGAAGGAGCTGAGTGGGGGAGATGTGGGGGAAAACTGCTCTGTGAGGCGGAAACTGCAGATCTGAGGATGGGCTTCATCTCAAAGGTGGGGCTAGCTCCACCCATGGTTGAGAAAGGATTTCTCAAATATATATGAAAAAAATCAAGACAACCCCCCAGGTATGTTTTTGATGAGGTAATAACATTATAACATGATGTAAAGCTCTAAAAGATCATTTTATGTGATACTGCCCCTTTATAGAAGTAAAACCTAAACCAGTGAAAAGGTGATCATTATCGAGTCTGTTGTGAAGGACAGGGAACCAGGAGAACGGGTAAAACTGAGCAAGTAGTTACTGAAGTTTACGAAATAGGAAATGTCAAATAGTTTTTTTCTTTCTTTTTTTTTTCCTGATGAAAGTTCCATTTTTCATACACTCCTTCAGGTTTGGCTGTCTGATAGATGTTTTTTCTTCTTCTTTTAGATGATAAATTATGACATTATTATGTGACGTCCAGCATTGGTTGGTCCCCAAAGGCTTTGTTTATACCAGACCATTGCCTGGAAACTGCTGCCATCTTCTGTTGTTGATTAGGAAGAAGTTCCATGTTTAGATAAAGCTGGTAAATAACAGTGGTGGTGTGAGGGACTCTGCTCACCGATGCCGTGTAAATGAGTGACTGGATCACAACAAAATTGTTAATTTACCTGAAGGGCGGCTCAGCATGAGCGGGGCATAAGTCTCAGCTGGACGTTGGGTTTGTGCTGCCATCTTAAACATATGATAACTTGAGAGCATCAGTGGCTCTAACTGAGTTGATGTCGTTGGACGAAACGGCTCTTTGAGATGTAAAGGTTGCAGACCCCTGGTCTGAATATTGCAATGTATGTAGGCATGTCGCGACAAATGATAAATCAATTAATCGCACGATAAATTAAACCTATCGACCTCATTTTAATTATCGGCTTTATTGTCTCTTCCTGCCTTTTTTCTTTCTCTTGATGACACTGAATGAAAAAGGGCTCAACTCCGGTGCTCTCCACTGACCCTCCCTTCCTCATTTCCTTAGTTTAATGTCCAGCTCACACAACACGAGTTGTCGGCCGACTGTCGGCCTATTTTCAACACCTGAGACCACACATTAGCCAACAGAAATCCTAGGTATAACGGTTCAATCAGGTTCGATTGTGCCGTGTGGTGTCCAGCCTCATGGGCACAGAATAATGGCTATAAGTTCAGTTAACTAATTTTAAAATCAGGCATTAATCAATGCTTTACTAGAATCCACCTGTGATGCATGTGGCTAGAGTCAGCGTAAGGTCCTGACTGAATGAAAATCATTGTAACCTATTTATGTCATGTTAACGAAGAACAGCTGAAAAGTTACCGGGTTTATCAACTGCGGTAGCAAGTAGGCTCCAACTCCTCCTCTGGTCATTTCTATATTCTTTGCACGAAATGTTGAATAAACATTAATGTTTCCACATATCATCTGCACCGTGTCAGCTGTTTGGGATTCCCCTCATAATTTCCCCTCAGAAATCATGGAAGAGAATCTGCGCATTCTGATTGGCTACCTGTCACATTCAACAGGCTGCCTTAAGCTCCCAGTCGGGGAAAACCCCTGATTTAGATCGGAGCCACGACGATCTACGGTAACACACCACACACTGCAGTATGATCGGTTACGAAATCACCATTGACGATCTTAGATCAGCCAACGATCTAAGATTGTGATAAGGAGAAAATAGGGGCAAAAAAATCATGTAGTATGAACTACTGCATTAGGTAGTCGGATATGCCCATCTTCTCTACTTACATCTAGTGATTACTGAAGGGCACATCAAACTTCATAATCTGCACTCTTTTGGTTGAATGCAATATTTATTTCCACTTTGGGTTTATGCTGTTTAGTTTTTATTCAAGTACGTTTTTTGTTAATGGAGACTGAGAATCCATTTTGTTTTTGTTTTTGGTTTTATTTGTTTAGTTTTAGTTCCAGTGTTATGTGTTCTTTTGAAAATAAAGTGTATCTATCTATGGCAGGAAATCGCATGCATTATTAGTCATTTTCATTAAATCAGTGTCAAAAGGTCTTGAAACAATATTATTGTTTATCGCAATAATTTTTTAGACAATTAATCGTCCAGCAAAATTTGTTATCGTGACAGGCCTAAATGTATGTGCATTTGATTTTCTCAGCTTGGTATTCCAGTGTGTTCACTCTTTAATATGACCATATTACCTTGAGCTGCCAGAACAATACTTTATTATAATAAAGTACGAAGCTGGTTTATCTAGAAGTAAATGAAGTTGTTGATTTGAATTTTTATGTAAACAGTGGCTAACATTTCCAACTCAAAGTGCCATTTAATATTTTACATGTGTACGTTTCTGTTGTTTTTTTTTTCTTGTATAGTTAAACTGTTTCTCTGTTTTATTAAATGTATCTGCCTAATTGTCCCAGTATGGATTATGTCAATTTTTCTTAATAAAAACAATGCTTTTTTTCCTGGAATGTGTCGTCTAATTTGGGGGTGGACTGTCCTTGTGCTGCAAACCTGTAGAAGTGTAAACAGTTTGTGTCCATGATGTGTGGGTTCTGCAGAGGTTTCAGTTACCCTTTTCCCAACCCTATACCTGGTTTAAAACTGCAATATGTAACTTTTCTAATTGTTTTTAACATATTTATGTTATATCTTTATGTCGTGACAGATAATCTGTGAAAAAATTTAGCTCGTCTGCCTTCTACCTGAAACATTAGAAACAGCCAATCAGAACCCGGAGGTGGGTCTTAATGCTGTCAATCATCCTCTGTGTGGTGCTGCTCATCCCACCTCTCCCTCCCTCCCCTTATTCTCTGCTGTGCTGTAGCTAGTAAAGTCTGTCATGAATGCTAACGCTAGTTAACATGGCTGCTGATGATGGATAAACGGTTTTCCTGGAACGATACTTGTTTTTGGTAGGTGCATTTATTCAGCCAACTACAGACTAGGTGATCAATCTTTTCACAGGTTATGTCTTATACCAAACTGTCATGACATGGTGACGGTTTTAACAAATTTGTAGAAAATAAATTTTTTAATAAAGGTTCTGCAGCTTTTAGGGCCCTGTGGAGACTACATCTCAGCTCCTCTCGCTGTCCTCTGCAGGTCCCTCCTGACTGCTGAACTGCAGAATGTGAACATTGTGAGGAGAAGCTATAGAATCACTGTTCACTACTGACTATGAAGATGGATTTTTAGGAATAATAAAGCTGTTGGGAAGACATGAATGGGTCCAACTGTCAGTCACATTTAGACAACTCTCCTCGTGTTTCCTCCGCTGTTCTTAACGTTCAACAGGAACTCCGACTCGGTTGATCTGCCTGTGTTTGGAGGACAAACGCTAAAATGTGTTTCCATGTTTTTTCTCAACACTGTTGAGTTCCCAACACAAAGAAAATCCTGGAACCAGACAGCAGGCAGGAGGATGATGCAAGTTTACGCTGTTAACAGCAGAGCTGCCACACACCAGCAGAGCAACATACACCAACAGAGTGACACACTCCTCTGGTAACGGTGTGAGTCATCAGGGGGAGGAGCCTAGCGCAGACCAGCTGCTTTAAAAAGGCTCAGCTTCTAACTTTGTCAGAACAGAAAGAGAGTGGTGGAAGTGAGTGAGGGCGACTGGATCTGAGCTGCTGACCAGTGAACTGTCTGCCCGGTAAGAAACACTTCAACTAGATCCAGATTTCTACTGACTGTCAATTTATCTGCTGTGATCTGATAATGATCCCACACTTCATCAGAAAGTCATGTCATATAATCACCAGCTGCTTGTTTTCTTAGCTGTTCTGGACCTCATAGTGACTTCTCTGATTCCTAAGTTATTTTGTAGAGATATGTTTATGACAGCTGGAAACGTTGTGTAACATGTTGTATTGACAGACTGTCCGGGAGCATTCATAGCATCTTGTGACGATGAACTTTGACTTCTCCACATCTTCCCTAATCTTATAAATTGAGGATTCACTTCAAAAATCAATTTTTTCCAATCATTGTAAACTCCTCAGTGGTTAGGTCAAATGAAGATTTCTCCATTGAATTAAACTGTAAAATGTTACCCTGTACAAGTTCAGAATGTAGATTTTTTTTTTCATTTTGCCTAAAGGATGTGGCTTTTTTTTTTTTAAACAGGACAAATTAGTAGCCATATATGACAACATGTGTCAATAATTAACAGTGAATTAACAGTGAATAAAGCACTAAATACCTTTATCTGAGCTCCATATCTGAAGTCAAAAGGCATTAGAGCCTGAAGCAATAAATAGATTAAAAGGAATTTAACCATAAAGACGTGTGACTTTGTCTGAAACAAATATTGGCTTATCAGGTTTAAAGGAAGGGGTCTTTTTTAATAAGTTGGCACATCTTATAAAGAATGTAAAACTAAATATAGTGATATATATTTTTTATAGTGATAAATATGCCCTGTTTCAGACAGGGCATATTTTTTCCCATCCACTCAGAAAAAATGATCTGTTTTTCTAGATAAATTATATATTTTTTCACTTTCCAGGCTTACATGTTTCAATCAACATCAGCCGTAGCAACCAGGACATATAACATCTTAAATTTTGACATATATATATATATATATATATATATATATATATATATATATATATATATATATATATATATATATATATATATATATATATATATGTGTGCGAGAAATCACTCGCACAACACACAGTTCCAGTCTCCCTGGAGGCCCCTCCCACTACTGTCAGCTCTCAGCCTGGAGACAAAAGGGTGGGGTTAAACAAGCAAATACAAAACAAAAAACAAAAAAAAACAAATACTACAATTTAAACTTGGCCAGAGACTAAAATGGGGTTACCTCCAACATAACCAATTAAAAATATCAATACTTTAATAGAATAATCTAAAAGACCCCAAGGCTGCTACCTGCAGCAAGGCTGGAGGCCACACAAAACAACATGTTCCAAAGTAACAAATTTAAACCAAAGAAAACCCCAAACTAAGAAACTAAACGAGACAAAACAAATTAAACAAAGTAGTTACAAAAATGAAACAAAGTCAACCAATGAAACAAGATAAACTAAACAAAAAAATGAAACCAAACAGTGAAACAAAACAGCAGGGTCTCCAGTGAGCTGCTGCAGTGTCATCCAATCCTCTGGTTTGGATGACTTCACCCCAAACCAGAGGATCCTTTCCGGCCCACAGCAGGAGGATCAGCTTTCCAATATGTTCTATATATAAATAATTGTTATTTTTGGTGTTATGGAGCTGTATGGGTGCTATAAAACAATACATACCCGTTTTATGTGAAAACTGCAGTGGGGAGGGTGAATTACAGCCACACCCCAGTACCAAGCAGGAGACTTCTAGTGGTTTCTAGATTTAAACAATTCAAATCAAACTCTGAATTTGTAGGTCTTATGTAGAAGGAGAAACATTACTTACTGATGTTAGAGTGTAAGACCTGCACGCTACCCAAGCAACCTTCCCAGCAATGCGTGAGCAAATGCCAGCTTAAGCAACCAGGTGAGAGAGTCTCCCTATATACTCTCCACCCATCATGAGGTGATTAGGGGCCAGGTGTCTTGAATACTGAGGCAGACTTCTTCCTGATACATACATACATATATATATATATTTAAAAAAAATTCCCTTCTCCCCCTCCGCAGGTGGTCTCTTTCATCCT
Source organism: Poecilia mexicana (assembly GCF_051168715.1). Classification (NCBI taxonomy): domain Eukaryota; kingdom Metazoa; phylum Chordata; class Actinopteri; order Cyprinodontiformes; family Poeciliidae; genus Poecilia; species Poecilia mexicana. The sequence goes on along the minus strand of NW_028263377.1, from coordinate 3,058,844 downwards.
CTGAGGTCGGGTCCTCTACCAGAGGCCTGGGAGCTTGAGGGTTCTGCGCAGTATCTTGGCTGTGCCTAGAACTGCACATTTCTGGACTGAGATGTCTGATGTTGTTCCTGGCATCTGTTTTAGCCACAGCTCCAGTTTGTGGGTGACTGCCCCAATGGCCCCGATGACCATAGGCACCACTGTGGTCTTCACCTTCCAGGCCTTCTCCAGTTCCTCTCTGAGGCCCTGGTATTTCTCCAGTTTCTCGTGCTCCTTTTTCCTGATGTTGCAGTCACTTGGTATTGCTACATCCACCACAACGACTTTCCTCTGTTCTTTATCCACCACCACAATGTCCGGTTGGTTCGCCATTACCATCTTGTCTGTCTGGATCTGGAAGTCCCACAGGATCTTTGCTCGGTCATTCTCCACCACCTTTGGGGGTGTTCCCCACTTTGATCTCGGGGCTTCCAGTCCATATTCTGCATGGCTGTTCCTGTACACTATACCCGCCACTTGGTTATGTCGTTCCATGTACGCTTTCCCTGCCAGCATCTTGCACCCTGCTGTTATGTGCTGGAAAGTCTCAGGGGCCTCCTTGCACAACCTACACCTTGGGTCTTGTCTGGTGTGGTAGATCTGAGCCTCTATTGCTCTGGTGTTTAGGGCCTGTTACTGTGCAGCCAGGATGAGGGCCTCTGTGCTGTCCTTGAGTCCAGCTTTTTCCAGCCATTGGTAGGATTTCCTGATATCAGCCACTTCAGTTATTTGTCGGTGGTACATCCCATGTAGGGGCTTGTCCTCCCATGATGGTTCCTCCAGCACCTCGTCCTCTGTTCCCCATTGTCTGAGACATTCGTTGAGCACATCGTATGTTGAGGCTTTGTCCTTGATGTATTTATGGATCTTGGATGTTTCATCCTGGACAGTGGCTCTCACACTCACTAGTCCTCTGCCTCCTTCCTTACGGCTTGTGTACAGTCTCAGGGTGCTGGATTTGGGGTGGAACCCTCCATGCATGGTTAGTAGCTTCCGAGTCTTAACATCCGTGGTCTTTATCTCCTCCATTGGCCAGCTAATTATTCCTGCAGGGTATCTGATTACTGGTAAGACATAGCTGTTTATTGCACAGATCTTGTTCTTGCTATTGAGCTGGCGAATAAGGACTTGCCTTATTCTTTGGAGGTATTTGGCTGTGGCTCCTTTCCTTGTGACCTCATCGAGGTTGCCATTTGCTTGTGGCAATCCCAGGTACTTGTAACTGTGCTCTATGTCTGCTATTGTTCCTTCTGGGAGTGAGACCCCTTCTGTGTGGACGACCTTCCCTCTCTTTGTAACCATCCGACCACACTTCTCTAGTCCGAATGACATCCCAATGTCAGTGCTGTAGATCCTGGTGGTGTGGATCAGTGAGTCGATGTCTCGCTCGCTCTTGGCGTACAGCTTGATGTCATCCATGTAGAGGAGGTGACTGATTGTGGCCCCATTCTTGATTCGGTATCTGCAGCCAGTCTTGTTGATGATTTGGCTGAGGGGGTTCAGGCCTATGCAGAACTGCAGTGGGGACAGAGCATCTCCTTGGTATATGCCACATTTGATGGACACTTGTGCAAGTGGTTTGCAGTTGGCTTTAAGGGTGGTTTTCCACAGCCCCATCGAGTTTGCAATGAAGGCTCTTAGAGTCCTATTGATGTTGTACATCTCTAAGCATTCATTGATCCAAGTGTGTGGCATTGAGTTATAGGCTTTCTTGTAATCAATCCAAACTGTGCACAGGTTGGCGTGTCGGGTTTTGCAGTCTCGGGCGACTGTGTGGTCTACAAGGAGTTGGTGTTTGGCTCCTCTGCTATTTATGCTGATGCCCTTCTGTGCCGTGCTCATGTATTTATCCATGTGCCCACTTATCTTAGCCACTATGATGCCTGACATGAGCTTCCACGTTGTAGAGAGACAAGTTATTGGCCGATAGTTGGATGGGACTGAACCCTTTGAGGGATCCTTCTGGATCAGAATTGTGCGCCCTTCAGTTAACCATTCAGGATGAGTTCCATTTTGTAGCAGCTGGTTCAGTTGAGTTGCCAGTTGCTCATGGAGGGCAGTGAGTTTCTTCAGCCAGTAAGCATGGATCATGTCAGGTCCTAGTGCTGTCCAGTTTTTCATACCTGAGACTCTTTGTTGGACATCTGCCACAGTGATGGTTACCGGGGCTTGTTCAGGGAGGTTGCTGTGGTCCTCTCGTAGAGAGGTTAGTCACTGTGCATTGCTGTTGTGGGACGCCTCCCTTTCCCATATGCCTTTCCAGTATTGTTCAGTCTCCAGCCTTGATGGGTCTGCTCTGTTGTTAGTACCCTGCCATTGAGAGTACACTTTAACTGGTTTGTGGAGAAGAGCCGGTTAATCCTCCTGGCTTCATTCTCTCTTGTGTATCTCTTTTAGGCGGCTGGCTAAGGCTTGGAGCCTTTGTTTGGCAGTTTCGAGTGCTTCAGGTATGGGTATCTGGCTGTACTTCTTAGGTACTGATCTTTTCATTGCACCCCTTTGGAGCTCTGACAGTTGGCTCGCTTCCCTCCTTGTTATCTTGATTTTAGCCTCTAACCGTCTTTTTCATGGTGGATATTGGGTCTCATGGTTGTTCTTATAGCCAAGCATCTCAAGGATCACTGATGCTGAGTTGTATATCAGCTCATTGGTTTTTGTTATGGTGTTGGTAGGGATAGATCTTAATGCTGCATTCACATCTTCAATGAGACTTTCTGATGGTACTTCACTCAACCGTTGTAATTGGCGTCGGGGCTGCCTGGTGTTCATTCGGGCCACGATTCTATCTCTCAGGTCAGTTGCTGCCTTGTTCAGCTTTGGTGGTTCATTCGTTACTGTGGCTACATACACAGTTTCTGGCCGGGTAGTTGTAGTTAACTCCCCCCTGTCCTGACATCCAGGCTCCTCCCCCTTGCCATAGCATTTGTGTTGTACCTCATCAATCTCAAGTTGTGATAGCAGTTGCCGTTTGCGGATGTTGGAGCACTGAGCTACTAGTTGTTTGGCAGTTAGTGTTGACTGGGGATGTCAAACTAATCATTCCTTCCACATTCTTTGCATGTAGCCCCTCTGACTAGGGTTACTTGAGTAGTAGCATTCCAACAGATCCAATTTTCACCTCTTGCCCATTTCCGTCTTGTTCCAGTAGCCCATTTTTTCATCAAGGTGCTCTGGTTCCCCAGCACCTGACGCAGACCTTGTTTGGCCGGGCGATGTCTGAGCCGGCATATCGTGCTTATCATTGTCTCTCATGGTATAGCTCAAAGGGTCTTGGCTAAGGACCCACACTGGATAGCTCAATGCCACTGTTGTATCTTTTTATATATATATATATATATATATATATATATATATATATATATATATATATATATATATATATATATATATATATATATATATATATATCTTCCATATTGTTTATCTTCCATATTGTTTTTGTCAAATCCACTCTATCTTAGAGTGGATTTCTTTGTAGTTTATCAAATCTATTTTGTCTTGTGATAATATATTTATTTGCTACACAATTATAAAAAAAACTACAACAGATAAATTGGAGCTCATTCCAATTTCTGGTTAAATATGCAATTTCAAGTTGAAATAATAATAATAAAAGCTCCATTTCAACCCAGATGATGAGGTTCATAAGGTATCAACAGACATTAACTGACATGGAAAGTGAAACCAGGAGGAAATGTATTTTTTTAAGCAAGGCAAACATGGCTGGTTAGATCATGTGGCAACAGTGGAGAGGAAAAAACTCCCCTTTACAGGAATAAACCTCCAGCAGAACAAGAACCAAAACCAGAACCAGAACCAGAACCAGAACCTGCCTCAGTTTGAGTGGCAAGACAAACAAGCAAAAACAAAGAGATGAACTGATGACTTTCTCAGGCTATGAAAAATAAAAAGTTAATAACTGAAGAGGGAGACATCCTAAAAAATACATTCTGGATGGATTGTACATGACATACCTAAAAAGGAACAAGAAATCATTAAAACACATGAAGTTTAGCCAGAAAGACGAGCATTAATCCCAAAAGAAGGTTTATTTATTTCATTGTTTCGTGTATTTGTCAGAGAAAATAACAAATGTTTCCCTTTCCTGTTTTTTTTCCTGTGTGGTCTGAAGGCACACCTCTACTCTGAAGAAGACCCACCCTGATCACTGGCCAGAAACTCATCATAGATCTTTCTCTTGTTAGAGTGAAGCAGCATGGCACGTTAGCTATCTGCAGTAATCTATAAAAACAATGAAGCCAAAATGTAATTTAACAATTTGACATAAAATCCAAACTACAGTTCCGCACGTCCTACCACAAAGAGCCATGTTATAGCAATACTTTTTCTGGACAATCCTCCAGGAAAAGGAATAGCACAAACCAAAGGACCATGTTACACATAAAGGAATACTTCACAGAGGGACTCATTCAGATGGCCATCCTGTTGAGTCTCTGTGGAGTTAGGGTGCATGTGGGACTGGAGGTGTTCTTGCCTCCATCCTGGTGTGAGCTGATTCTGGGTCCGACCTCTGCGCTGACACACACACAGATCCTGAACCTCCGCAACCGGCACAGCCTGCACCCCAAGATGGTGGATCTGGATCAGTTCTTCACAGCGCGCAGGCTGTTTGGCTGGGTCCGCTCTCTGGACCAGATACAGGTAAGCAAACACACACTCATAAGGACCAGCTTTTCTTTAGCCACTCACACCATGAGTCTGTATGTACAGAAATAGACCAAAAATGTAAAAGTGTGCACTCAAATTTGTTTGTTGTATCATCACTTCCTTTTGAACAGGAATATTTAACCTCCTCCTTTAGAAAAAAACATTTAAAATGTAATTCGCTAAGAATTAAATTGAATAAATAATCTATAAGGCATTTATGTTGCAAAGATTTCATAAATTAAGAACAATGAAGAAGCAAAGCAGTCAAATAACATGAACAAGTTCCCTCTGAACTAAACGAGATTGAAAATGAAAAGAGGATCATCATAAAAGGAGGATGTCTTATGTCTTATTACTACAACAATCTGTTTCTAATTAAAAGTTCACATAGCTCATGTTTGTAAAAAGTCTTTATCTGAAGCTTTTCTTCACAGGTTTCTCAGGCAGAGCTGGAGACATGGCTGGTCCAGCAGGAAGTTGGTCCTCTGTCTGGACGATTTCCTGACCAGAACTTTCTGATAGACAGAACACTGGGTCAGGTAGAGAGAGACCAAAGTGAGCCAACTATGGGACAAGGAGAAGTTCTGGATAGTCTGGAGGAAGAAGAGCAGGTATGTCAGATGATCACACACCATAATGGGCAGCATGATGCGTCTCTGTTGTTCTATTTACATAGAAAATTAGGCTCCTGCTTCCCAGGAAGGTTTAACGTAGCTTAAGATCTGACTCTGAACAACTCTGCTCTAGTCTCCTCTAACCTTCCAACAAATGTTGGACTAACGTTCAGTTAAAACTATCCAACTTTGATGTAAACAGAAATCCAACATGTATGGGTAAAGAAATAACCCAGCAGTATTTTGTGTGTGAACCAGTGGTCTCACACTGCATTGCTCGAGAGCCAGAGTAACGTTTTGCTGTCTCTGGTCCCACACACTATGCAGCCCAGCTGTACAGATAGACGTTGAAAAGCTGCTGGAGACCAGCAGACGAATTACAGACACCTCATTTATACACTGGGTCCTTCTAAGTATTTTTCTAATAACTTGATGTAAACATATTGCTTTCATTCAATGAGAGTTGAGATTGAATGTAGAACCACTGTTCTAAACTAAATAGAGGGTTTAACCCAGCCTAATGGCTGCAACAAGAGATTCAAGGATTACTCTAACATGCATGAAAGAGTCAAAGCAACGCCCCATGTATGTTTTCCATGAGGTAATAACATAATGTTATAAAAACATCAAAAATGTACATTTTAAATAATACCTTCACTTTAAGAAAACAAAATATCTGTGTTCTGTTGAACAGTGTAAGGTCAGATATATTTTGTTGTGTAAAATGAAACAATGTGTGTTACTGTGACTTCTTACTGTTATTTTTAAAAAAAAAGACCCTTCTGGAAGCAAAGTTATTTAGTTCTTAACAACTATAACAGTTCAAGATAAAATCTCTGAAAACACCACTGTTGTTGCTGGGTTACCCGTGACTCTCCATAACCCGGGGTGTGAACTAATGTAGTAGCTTTGTTTTGGGTAAAGATAAAAGCTGAGCTTCATGGCATGTGAAACACTGAGTCAGAAACTGATGAGTCACCAGCAAACCTGATGTCACCAGAAAAATGAAGCAATGAACTCAGTTAGGCTGCAACACCTTGTCAATGGGACACTTCTGCTTTTGTTGCTGTGTCACACACTCTGACTTCATTCCACAAAATAAAATGAAAATCAAAGTTGTTTGTTTAGTTACACTGTGACCAACACACATTCCTTTAAAAGGACGGAATCCTTAAAAAGGAGTCCGTCCTTTTAGAGCAATGGGTTCTGCAGCTCCGAATGTCTCACTGGAGAGACTGACTGTTTCTGTGCCTGCATCTTTCAGCCTGAAAATCATGTAATGTGGCCTTGACCTCTGGCTTCATATTTCTGCTTCACGTGGGCTTCCTAACCTAGAAATCCTTCAGACATGTTCATCCACGAAGCACTACAGCATTCTGGTCCTGGGTTCCAATCCCAGCCTGGCTTCTTTCTGCTTCAGGTGTGGGTTCTCTCTGGGTACAGTTAATTAGACATAGATAAATGTCTAAATGCAAATTATCATTGTACAAATAAATGAACAATCTGCCAAAAAATAGACTTTTTATCTCAGAAAGATTTCGTAAACATACTGGGACAAAAAGTACAGAAGGAAAGTACAGCTCACATCACTAAAAGTTGCTCTGTTGTGCAGGACAACTCCTGATTGTCCGAACTGTGGAAAGCAAACAGGACTTCAAACTTCAGATTGTCAATGTTAGAACACAAAAACCAACACCAGTGATGGAGAGACTAGAAGGCAACAACCTCTTCTGCTATGGAGGCTGCATGGGATTAAAAACTGCAGCTGACTCTCAGTGTCAGATTACTTTGTAAAAGTCAGCTGCAGCATACAGATCTATGAGTGTGGTGCTCCTTTAAATGAAAGTGTGTACAGCAGTGTTTTGAAATCCCCCTCGTGTATTAAATATCAAGTGCTGTACAGTCAACCTCGTGACTGTCTGTCTTGTTTTGAAACCTGATCATCACATCCTGACTCGTACTTACATGTCCCAGTTTTGCAATCCACCTTGTTTATTGCTTCTACACATGATCACAACAAGCATCCAACCAATAGCAGGACGACCTCCGTCACAGTCCATCCTAATCTGCCAGAGCTGTTCATCAGAAAAATAGTTTTTAAACTTCAACCATTTTTTTCAGACTGGATATGTGAAATAAAAACTCTTTATTATTTAAACTTTAATATTTTATCTTGAAAAATTGTTTAATCTTGAACTGCATATCTTTTATTTCTTTCTTTTTATATTTTAAATGTGTTCTGTCTGGCAGTGTGTTGTCTGAGTCACAGTGAGGCCCAACAGATTTACTTTCATAACGGCTTTTCCCATGATGCTTCAGATATATATATATATATATATATATATATATATATATATATATATATATATATATATATATATATATATATATATATGTATATGTATGTATGTATAAAATTCCCTTCTCACCCTCCGCGGGTGGTCTCTTTCATCCTCTGAGCTCAGGTCCTCTACCAGAGGCCTTGGAGCTTGAGGGTCCTCCAGTATCTTGGCTGTGCCTAGAACTGCACATTTCTGGACTGAGATGTCTGATGTTGTTCCTGGGATCTGTTTTAGCCACTGCTCCAGTTTGGGGGTGACTGCCCCGAGGGCCCCGATGACCAGAGGCACCACTGTGGTCTTCACCTTCCAGGCCTTGTCCAGTTCCTCTCTGAGGCCCTGGTATTTCTCCAGTTTCTCGTGCTCCTTTTTCCTGATGTTGTAGTCACTTGGTATTGCTATATCCACCACAACGGCTTTCCTCTATTCTTTATCCACCACCACAATGTCCGGTTGGTTCGCCATTACCATCTTGTCTGTCTGGATCTGGGAGTCCCACAGGATCTTAGCTCGGTCATTCTCCACCACCTTTGGGGGTGTTTCCCACTTTGATCTTGGGGCTTCCAGTCCATATTCTGCACAGATGTTTCTGTACACTATGCCAGCCACTTGGTTATGTCGTTCCATGTACGCTTTCCCTGCCAGTATCTTGCACCCTGCTGTTATGTGCTGGACAGTCTCAGGGCCCTCCTTGCACAACCTACACCTTGGGTCTTGTCTGGTGTGGTAGATCTGAGCCTCTATTGCTCTGGTGTTTAGGGCCTGTTCCTGTGCAGCCAGGATGAGGGCCTCTGTGCTGTCCTTGAGTCCAGCTTTCTCCAGCCATTGGTAGGATTTCCTGATATCAGCCACTTCAGTTATTTGTCGGTGGTACATCCCATGTAGGGGCTTGTCCTCCCATGATGGTTCCTCCAGCACCTCGTCCTCTGTTCCCCATTGTCTGAGACATTCGTTGAGCACATCGTATGTTGAGGCTTTGTCCTTGATGTATTTATGGATCTTGGATGTTTCATCCTGGACAGTGGCTCTCACACTCACTAGTCCTCTGCCTCCTTCCTTACGGCTTGTGTACAGTCTCAGGGTGCTGGATTTGGGGTGGAATCCTCCATGCATGGTTAGTAGCTTCCGAGTCTTAACATCCGTGGTCTTTATCTCCTCCATTGGCCAGCTAATTATTCCGGCAGGGTATCTGATTACTGGTAAGACATAGCTGTTTATTGCATGGATCTTGTTCTTGCCATTGAGCTGGCTTCTCAGGACTTGCCTTATTCATTGGAGGTATTTGGCTGTGGCTCCTTTCCTTGTGACCTCATCGAGGTTGCCATTTGCTTGTGGTATTCCCAGGTACTTGTAACTGTGCTCAATGTCTGCTATTGTTCCTTCTGGGAGTGAGACCCTTCTGTGTGGATGACCTTCCCTCTCTTTGTAACCATCCAGCCACACTTCTCTAGTCCGAATGACATCCCAGTGTCAGTGCTGTAGATCCTGGTGGTGTGGATCAGTGAGTCGATGTCTCGCTCGCTCTTGGCGTACAGCTTGATGTCATCCATGTAGAGGAGGTGACTGATTGTGGCCCCATTCTTGAGTCGGTATCCGTAGCCAGTCTTGTTGATGATTTGGCTGAGGGGGTTCAGGCCTATGCAGAACAGCAGTGGGGACAGAGCATCTCCTTGGTATATGCCACATTTGATGGACACTTGTGCAAGTGGTTTACAGTTGGCTTCAAGGGTGGTTTTCCACAGCCCCATCGAGTTTGCAATGAAGGCTCTTAGAGTCCTATTGATGTTGTACATCTCTAAGCATTCAATGATCCAGGTATGAGGCATTGAGTCATAGGCTTTCTTGTAATCAATCCAAGCGGCACACAGGTTGGTGTGTCGGGTTTTGCAGTCTCGGGCGACTGTGTGGTCTACAAGGAGTTGGTGTTTGGCTCCTCTGCTCTTTATGCCGATGCCCTTCTGTGCCGTGCTCATGTATTTATCCATGTGTCCGCTTATCTTAGCCGCTATGATGCCTGATATGAGCTTCCATGTCTGCCAGTCGCTCATGGAGGGCAGTGAGTTTCTTCAGCCAGTAGGCATGGATAATGTCAGGTCCTGGTGCTGTCCAGTTTTTCATACCCGAGACTCTTTCTTGGACATCTGCCACAGTGATGTCTGTGGGCTTGTTTGGGGAGGTTGCTGTGGTCCTCTCATAGAGAGGTTAGTCACTGTGCATTGCTGTTGTGGGACGCCTCCCTTTCCCATATGCCTTTCCAGTATTGTTCAGTCTCCAGCCTTGATGGGTCTGCTCTGTTGTTAGTACCCTGCCATTGAGAGTACACTTTAGCTGGTTGGGTGGAGAAGAGCCGGTTAATCCTCTTGGCTTCATTCTCTCTTGTGTATCTCTTTAGGCGGTTGGCCAAGGCTTGGAGTCTTTGTTTGGCAGTTTCAAGTGCTTCAGGTATGGGCATCTGGCTGTACTTCTTAGGTACTGATCTTTTCATTGCAACCCTTTGGAGCTCTGACAGTTGGCTCACTTCCGTCCTTGTTATCTTGATTTTAGCCTCTAACCGTCTTTTCCATGGTGGATATTGGGTCTCATGGTTGTTCTTATAGCCAAGCATCTCAAGGATCACTGATGCTGAGTTGTATATCAGCTCATTGGTTTTTGTTATGGTGTTGGTAGGGATCGTTCTCAATGCTGCATTCACATCTTCAATGAGACTTTCTGATGGTACTTCACTCAGCCGCTGTAGTTGGTGTTGGGGTTGTCTGGTGTTCATTCGGGCCATGATTCTCTCTCTCAGGTCAGCTGCTGCCTCGTTCAGCTTTGATAGTTTGTTCATTACTGGGGCTACATACCCAGTCTCTGGGGTAGTTGTAGTTAACTCCCCCCTGCCCTGACATCCAGGCTCCTCCCCCTTGCTGCAGTAGCATTTGTGTTGTACCTCATCAATCTCAAGTTGTGATAGCAGTTGCCGTTTGCGGATGTTGGAGCACTGAGCTACTAGTTGTTTAGCAGTCATTGTAGACTGGGGATGTCGAACTAACCATTTTTCCCACAGTCTTTGCATGTAGCCCCTCTGACTAGGGTTACTTGAGTAGTAGTAACCCTAGTCAGATATATATATATATATATATATATAAGTCCTGAGAAGCCAGCTAAATGGCAAGATCAAGATCCGTGCAATAAACAGCTATGCTTTACCAGTAATCAGATACCCTGCCGGAATAATTAGCTGGCCAATGGAGGAGATAAAGGCCACAGATGTTAAGACTTGAAAGCTACTAACCATGCATCCACCCCAAATCCAGCACCCTGAGACTGTACACAAGCCGTAAGGAAGGAGGCAGAGGACTAGTGAGTGTGAGAGCCACTGTCCAGGATGAAACATCCAAGATCCATAACTATACCCGAGCTCAGAAGATGAAAAGAGACCACCCGCGGAGGGTGAGAAGGGAATTTATATATATATATATATATATATATATATATATATATATATATACACTTTATTTGAAGGAGTGTGCATGACTGACATGACATAAAACATGAACATTAAGGAACCTTCAGAAATGTTTATAATTATTGTCATGAAGTAAATTATTACACTTTTAACACAAAATTGACACTTTTAATAGACATTTCATGCAAGTTTTAATGGAACTTTGCATTAAAATAGTCATTATTTACTGAATAATGCCAAGTTGACAATTTTAATGGACTTCAGTGCAACATTTAGTACAACTCTGCATTATTTACATAATTTCACTTCATGATAACAGTTATAAACATTTAGAAAGACTCATTTATGTTCATAACAGGTGTTATATCATGGTTATGACAGTGTCATGTCAGAGGTGTCCACTGTCTGGACACCTCTGTCCCCCTCTAGGCCTGCCCCAGATGTTTTGACACTCATAACTACTCTGCTGTTCTTTAGAGAACTAATGTTGACAGAAGTGATGAGTCCTCTGATGAAAATCAGCCACTGGGCCTCGACCTGGAACTCCAGTGGCAGGATCTAATGGACATCCTGGAGCCTGAGGTAACAAACAGAGTTAGAAGAGATGCAAATGCATGTGATGAACAAAAAAAAAAAATTGAAATATACAAGGCATGAAACCTCTGAGAGGATCATAGATACATATGAAATGAGATTAAACTGTAATCTTTTATCTGCAGAACATAGATGTTGAAATGATGACCTGTTCAAACCACAGCCCTGACTCAAGAACACCTGTGACTGCACCAGGTGATGGGTCTGAAACTCCGCCCCCATGTTCCAACACCCCTCCTGGGTCAGAGCATCTCACAGGGACCTACTGGCAGCAGGGTGAGCTTCACGGGGCATAGGAAAACTCAACCTTGGATTGAATTCTGATTGTTTTAGATGAAAGTTGACCAAATTGTTCATTAGCTGAAAACTAAGAAATACAAAAGGAGCAGAGATTTAAAATATATCATGAATTCAAACACAGCTTTTTATTATTATTCAAAGATAACTTTTCTTCCTAATTCTTCCTGTTTGTTTTTAGATCTGTTTGGGACTGCTAACCAGCTGCAACAGGAACCAGTTCTTCTTCCATTGACTCCCAGTGATGAGCTGGATAAGGATGGTTCAGTGATCAACACAGGTTTCACTTTGAAGAACTCCAGGATGGATTCCTGGACAATTCCTTCAAACTACGCTGACCTGCTAGACGAAAATCCAGGTGGAGATAACTTGGCAGTCTTCAGCATGGACCTGCTCACTCAAGACATTTCTCCCTTCAGCTCAGACTCTTCATCATATGACCTGAAAACTCCTAGTGGCAGCCAAGCGTCCGGAGGGAATGATCTGGACCAGGACTTTGGACGAACATCGTCCAGTTCCTTTGAGTTGGCTGAAGAAGGTGCAGACGGTTTTCCTGGCCACATTAGAGACCTGTTGGAAAATTTGAACATCTTGGAAGACATTCAGTTGTTGGATGGACAACTGGAGGAAGGATTCAGTCCTGAGCTGGAAGCAATGTCTAATGAGGAAGAGGAAGAGCAGCTACATTGTGATGGAGTCCATCAGAGAGTTGGAAGGAGAGGTAACTGGATGGAAGATCAGGAGCAGCCCAGCAGACTGGAAGGTATTTCACTATAAAGAATCCACTGGCTTAAGGAGCAGAATTATTAATAAATCATTTTTGAAATAATAATGTCACATTTGTTTTTTGCCATCCAGCTAAAAATAAATAATTCTGTCAGAAAAGTGCAATAACCCAGAGAGATCAGTGACACCAATACGTTTTGAAGCATCTTGGTTTTCTAGCAACTGATTCTTTAATTTGGTACTTCACAAAAGTTCCTAACATGTATAAGATTGTGAGAAACTTTATTCTCCATGCGACCCCACAGATCACATGTCAGCTTTACTTTTACTAGGACATTCCAAACAATTATATTTCCTTGTGATGTCAATGTTTCTCCTGATTTGGATGAAGACTTGGCTCTATCAAGCTAAATTCTCACTTCAGCATCAGCTTTCCAGCAGATATCTAAAGGTCATGGGTCAAACTAACTGGTGTCGGGAACCTTTCAGATTTCACCTGAACTATAACCTCAGCTTCCTTTGGTGGAGCTGTGGAGCCGTTGGTTGTCTCCCTGATCATTTTCTGTTGGCCATACTTTACATTTCCACATTTTTACATGAATTTTAGAGCCACACCTAGGTACACGTAAAGTATTTATACAGTAAACCTCTACTTTGACTAACCCCTGCTCCCCACGCTGAGGCTGTTCGTCCTCTACCAGACACCTGGGAGTTTGAGCCGCTGCTGCAGTGTGTGCTGCTGGCTGAACTCTTGACATTTCTCTCCTCTCTCCTGTTGTTTTTTCCTGCTGTTTCCATAGTTTCCTGTCCTCACCATGTTGTCTCATTGAACCACATAAATTCTGTGGCCTTAGATTTTTAAACTGATCTAAATGTTGGGCATCAGTGAAGATTATTCTCAAACACAGTGTTAAAATTTGCTTAACATTCCACTATCCAGACAAGCTAGCACTGCTTAGTTCACATAACACACCCAGTAAAATGTGTCGTAATGAAATACTGACCCATCCATTGATCCTACCTTGATGAGCTGCACTCCTGCCTGTTGACCGTCAGACCAAAAAAAATATATAATATAGATCATATGTAAAGTGTAACCTCAAAAAGACTAAGTTCCCCCTAAATGGAATCAAAAAGGTGCTTCAAAACGAACTAATGCAGCTGGGTTATTGCAGCATTTATTAATTTATTAATTCTCTGAGCAGATTGATTTGGCAGGACAATAGGTGTAGTATTTAGAGGAAAAAGGGTTTTAATGGCTTCTAATGTGCACATTTTAAAGCTGACTTTAGATCTGGGTGGGTAGATTCTAAAGATCTGCTCTAGATTATTTTTAACAACTTTCATGAAATCAGAGGCAATGTCACAAACATTCAGACTTTGAAGCTGTTTTAATCTTTCCTGTTGCATCCTCCTAGATGTCTGGGCGGAGGCAGAGGTGGAGACGGACTCAGACTCCGGCCTGTCTCTGGACTTCATCCACAGCCCTTCTTCCTTCTCTTCTCCTATTGTTTCTGAAGGCTCAGCAGATGATTCTTCATCCTGTGCGTCGGCTGTGGAGAATGTGTTTTCTGACGAGGTGGACAGCAGCGATGAGGACGGCTCAGCTGGATCCCATTTAGAAGTGGAGGTGACCATTAAGCAGGAGGAAGTGGAGGAGGAGATGGGAGCGGTTGGAGGACATGGCGTACCACAGTTCCCTCCTAACCATGAAGATTCCAAACTGTTTCCAGGCTTTTCCTGGGTGGAACACATAGGCCATGATCACACCTACTACAACCCGCCCTTGTCCTCGCCAGCTCCTGGGACGATGTCACCCATACAGACTGAATCAGCAGTGAGGGCTGGCAGCACCAGGCCATGCTGCCTTTCCTCCTCCAGCCTGGCTCCAGAAACTAAAGCCTGGAGCCGAGATGAGGAGCGAGCCCGGGCCCTCAGGATCCCTTTCTCCTACCAGCTGATTGTTAACTTGCCAGTAGAGGAGTTTAACCACCTGCTGAGTAGCAGCCAGCTCAGCCAGCAGCAGCTGACCCTCATCAGGGACATCCGGCGGCGTGGGAAGAACAAGATAGCTGCTCAGAACTGCAGGAAGAGGAAACTAGACGTTCTGCTAGTGTTGGAGGAAGACTTGAAGGCCCTGAGACTCCATCGCTCAAAACTGCTGCAGGAGAAGAGGAACAGCCTCAGGCGCTTGCAGGACATGAAGAGCAGATTTGGGAAGTTGTACCAGGAAATCTTCTCCCAGCTGGAGGATGACAACGGCAGGCCGCTGGACGCCACAGAGTACACGCTTCGTTTTGGACCTGATGATACAGTTACTGTGGCGTCGATCAGAGCCAGTCAAAATGGCAAAAAACACAAAGGCGTGAAGAAGAGGAGGAGCTGAATAAGAACTGATCAGGTTGGAACCGGCAGGATGAGCTTCCAACAAGGACCCGGCAAAGCACGAAACACTGACCCTCCTGACCTCTGGATGACCTCAACTGGAAGGTTCTGTACACAACAGATGTAAACCAAGGCTTCTAAAATTTTCCATTTCAAAATTTCATGCCTTTCCAGACTCAGTTTCTTGTATTTTTAACAAGATTATAGAAACTTGAGTATAAAACATGTCTGTTTTCTCCTCCTGAAGGAACAGAGCTAAATCTGGCTTCTGCTCATTAAGGAGTCTTTTCACTATTTTTGGTATTTGGACAAACTGAGATCAATTCAAATCTTTGGTACTTAGAAAATCTGTGAACTGGATTATTCTTGAACAGATACAAATCTGCTACATCAGTTTGTAGCAAATAATATCTCAATGACTTAGGGTTAAAACAAAAAATATTCAGACTGAAGAATGATAATTCTAATGTTCTGCATGTGCGTCTTTGCTTCTTAGTGTAACACATACACAAGAAGAAGACATGCTGCCTTATGGAAAACAGAGAATCCCAGGGCTCCCTTCTGTTCTGTTCTATTGAACAGAAGGGGGCACTGGTCAGCAGGCAGCGGACCACAGGTGGACATCACAGTGTAACAAAGAGAAGCTTTTCACCAGCACCATCTTGTAAAGACCCTAAAGGTGTAAAATTCCCAGTGCAGCATGGTTGCCTCACCTTCAGCACAAAGACTGAAACTATTGAAGATGGAAAAGGACTTGAAATTTTGTAACTTTTGTTGTATTATACTTTTATCCAGGATGTTGATTTTACATGTATTAATTCTATGTAAAGAACAATAATGCATTAATTTATTCAGAAGTGATGGTTGGATCTTTTCTGCAGTGATCTGCAAGAAAATCCTGACAAGAAAAGAAATGTATTCATGCAAAGTCTGAAGTCATTTGTGGTAAACAGAAAATCCAAATATACTTCATCAGGTATAACACTCCAGTCTGACTGTCTGTTCCTTCAACCTGTGTTTGTAGATGCAGACTCTAAATTCTGATTAGAATACTGTGCTATAATATTTTGCCAGAACAAATGATTATCCAGATGACCAAAATTAGAAACATTAGTCGGAAAATATAACTTTGCACTGATATAATACTATCGACTGGCAGTAATATTAAGTAAGCTTTCAGCTGGTGGCTTCACTCTCCTGTTAAATTCACCTCAGAGCTCCTTGTTGGATCAGTTGCTCTCAGGTGTCTTGAAGTCTCCTCCACTGAAAGAGAATGTCTTGATTAGTGACATAACTTAAATTCTCTTGGCAGCAGTTTCTCTTAATGAGGGTTCTTTGTGATGCAAACCAAATAACTGGTTGATATTGGGGCAAGTGTTGCTTCTTACAGTGATTTCAAGCACATCTCCCTCTTTCATAGCAGTCAGTGTTCATTTGTGCAGTGAATGATACCACTATTATCCATGAACCAAGTGGCAGATGCAGAAAACAGATAAGGACTCAAACAGCAGCCTGCAGTCTCCCAGTTCTGCAATCCTTTACTGAGAGAATAGACTTTAAGATACTGAATCACTGAACAGTTTAGCACCACAACACATTCAAGATCTGCTGTTGTATCAACCTTTCAGACCTCTCAGGTCTTCTGGTTGTGCTCTGCATCCAGAACATGGAGACATGAAGAAGCAGCATTCAGCTTCTAAACACCACAAATCTGGATAAAATTTCCAGAAAACTGCAAAACAGCTGAAACGCTGAATTCCTTTAAATCTAAAGTAAAACCTCAACCTGGTTAGAGTTGCACCAGAATAAATATTCCAGAAATTAAGCGAAGGGAATCACATACAGAAGTGATCAAAGGCACATCTCAAATGGAAATGAAGGCCAGTCCAATCATTTTGAGGATTCATTTATCAACTTTACTCATCTTTTCAACATATTCACTTTAAACTACTTGACATTTATGTTTAGTCATCAAATAACCAGAGGTCACAGAAATGCTACCTTCATTTAGTGCAACAGCTATCAATGTCACCAATGGTTGGTCTTACAGATGTTCAGATTTCTGTGGTCCATGTTTGGTTATAGAACAAAATAATTAAGAAACTCATGAGTCCCAAATCATTTATTGTTGAAATCAGAATTTAAAAGTAGATCAACAGACATGCAACAGATCAACAAGCAAATCCACTAGGAACAAAAGATATCTGGGGGGGGGGGGGGGTAAATAGCACAGATGAATAGAGCTTTGTTACCTCCGCAGAGAGGACATATGGTTAAAATGTAGGAAATTATATTTAAAATGCTGATAGATGTGGTGCAGAAAAATAACTAAAGCACCAACAAGTGAACAAGTGAAATTTGTGAAACTCTTTAAGACAGTTTTCAGTTGAGCCAGGATGGATAGTTATATAGCAAATCTTTAAAATGGATGAAGGTGCAATACATGCGTCACAATTTCATGTATTAAAACAGCACGGCTCCTAAGAAATGACGAGCAGAAAGAAACCAGATGGAAAAAAAAGAAATCAATCCAATCCAAATGTGCCAATAAAAGAAAGCTACAACACTATTACAGTTTACATAGAAATGCACAGCTGGGCTACAGTTAACACATAATTGGAAAGCTTTGGTGGAGAACAACAAAGTAGTGAGACGGTAATTTCCCCTCTGTATGCTGAGCATTTTAAAAACCGCCTGCCAACTGAGAACAGATGAGGAATAGTTGAGTTGCCCAGCAGTGCATGCTAAGATTTTATAACCTAGAAAACAGATGTGGAACGCAGTAGAAGTGAACATGAACCATTTTCTGAAGGAAGAGTTTTCAGCATAGTATGAGCCAGACCCTAATTCTAGTGAAGTCCACTTTGTTACAGAGCGCTTTACCTCAGACAGGAAAACATAAGGCAAAAAAAAAAGATGATTTCACTGAAACTCTTTAGAGTAAAATATTGGTGGGATAAGATCAGCAATGTTTCTGAATGAGAGTCACGGAGAGGGAAAAACAGCTTTCTGTCTATGTGGGAAAATTCACTGCTTTCCTATTGTTTAAAAGAAGTTCCCACCCATCTCAGATTCTTTCTGCTGCGGCTGCCATCATCATCATCATCATCATCATCATCATCATCATCACCACCACCACCACCACCACCACCAGCTCAACACTTTGGGGAGAGAGGAACTTCATCCAAAACCAAACATTGACCTTAATGTTTAACTGCGTTTGTTTTTCTTTCCCATTGGATACTTGGCGGTCTGGAAGAATACTTGTTGAAGGCACAACACATTCATGGTAAAGGGACAGAACAAAACGCAGATGTCAAACACACCTGCTGGAAACGAACCGCTGCAACCGCTAACGGGTGGGAATATCTTTTCAGGACTCGAGTCCTTCAGGGCAGGAAAACAGATTTTCTGTCACTTCCACTGACAGCTACTGTAGGAAGTCAGAGACACTGAAAGTTAACAGTCAACTGGTGGGGAGCTGATTTCCTGCCCTGCATCGCCACACTTCCTCTTCACCCCGTTCGTACCTCCTCTCATCCACTAGTCCTTTTTTTCCTCCTCCTTCTTTTCCTCTTCTTCTGTGGGGTAAGAGTGCCATGTGAGGCGTTCCTCGTAAAAAGAGATCACTACCTGTGGACATTTAACGTTGGCTTCTTTGGCCGGTACGAGGTCCGCCTCGTCAGAGTTCTTCCTGTTCAGTTTCAGAAGAAGAAAGATTGTCAGGTTCTGGAGGAAAGAGACTTTGAAACACTGATACTTTCTTTCAGGTAAACTTCAAAGGATGCAGCTGTTGAATAGAAGAGACATCATGACCAGAGTTCCACATACAAAGCAGAATACAAAAGAGCACTCTAAAGTATTTCACATTTTCTGAACTTTTAAATCTGGATGACAGTCTAGCTTTTATTATTACCACTTCATTGGTGTATGTATATACATACACGCATACATATATATTATTTTTACATCCATCGTAAAAAAACCCAAAAACAAACAAAAACACTGCTTATATATACGTTTTAAATATATTTTTGTATACAAATATTCCCTACTCATCAGCAGACAGGGACATTTGATTTTTTTTGGTGAAATTCAAATAAAAGGTTGCAGGTTCAGGCTACAGTGGTGATATTGGGAGAGTTGAGTTCAATACACATTATGAAAATTAGAAGATAAAATGTCACTTAGTTGCACATCCCTTGGATTATGATTATTTCTCTAATAAGTCCACAATATTTTTATGTTACATTATAACATTGTACTGTATATTAATCTTATTATTGGTAATCTTGTTTTTTATGTTGTATATTTTCAATACTTTTGGAACTTTCACCCTCCATATCTTAATGCTGCCATTACTGCTGAATTTTGCCCCCAGTGGGACAATAAAGACTGTTTCCTCTGCAACCTGCTGCTGACTCTGAGCTTTGTGTCAACGTTCCTCAGAGCTTCCCGCTAGATCCAAAAGGCTAGCGGGGAATAGCATGAGGAAGAGGATTGCTACACAGCCATCAGTGAACCGCAACATTTAGGGGTTTGGATAAGATGCAACAAGTGTTAAAACACTGACGGCTTAATTAAACTGCCTGCTAAAGCATAGAACATCTTAGGTGAAATGCGACTTTATCAGAAGGCCTAGAATCTTTGAGTGTTTATGAGTAGTGCAGGAGGAAAACAGATGTGAGAACCCACCACTTCATTAGGAACATCAGCTCTCCACTGGAGTCGGTGGCTCCAATAATCCTCTCAGGCTGCAGGCCTCTGCCAAAACCTCTGGCCTTGTCCCCCTGACAGCAGAACACACACATCTCATGCATGGCATCACTCACAGACAGCAACTCAGATGGAGAAATAGACCCACAACAATTATGTAGACAAAAAATGTTAGTTTGTCAGAGACAAGTAAATGTTCTGCAGTGGACTGATTTCGATAATATACAGTGACAGCAGATTACCAGTGAAGGAACCCAGAGCAGCTCTCTGCAGAGTCTGTGGCTGCTGCAGCACAACAAGGTGTTCATCAGGAATTGTTACAATATTTACACTAATGTATGATGTTAAATGTGATTTTTTTTATTATTTGCCGTTTTGATCATGGACTCGGTAATATCATGGAAGGCTGAGGCAGAAGTCACTTAAACCCAATGTGTTTTTTTTAAACCAGTTTTGAAAATAATTTTCAGGAAAATCAGAACAAATGTGGGACTGTTGATTTTGTGTGAATTTTGCAGATTTGTGAAAAACTGGAGACTTATTGATGTAATTTGGAGTCTAAAGTAGGCCTGTCGCAATTAATCGCACGATAAATTAAACCTATCGACCTCATTTTAATTATCGGCTTATTGTCTCTTCCTGCCTTTTATTCTTTTTGTTACCGACACTGAATGAAAAAAGGTTAAACTCCGGTGCTCTTCACCGACCCTCCCTTCCTCATTTCCTTAGTGTAATGTCCAGTGCACATTACACGAGTTGTCGGCCCATTTTCAAAACCTGAGAGACACATTAGCCGACAGAAATCCTAGGTATAACGGTTCGATCGGGTTCGTCATGCCGTGTGGTGTCCAGCCACATGGGCACAAAATAATGGCTAAAGTTCAGTTAACTAATTTTAAAATCAGGCATTAATCAATGCTTTACTAGAATCCACCTGTGATGCATGTGGCTAGAGTCAGCGTAAGGTCCTGACTGAATGAAAATCATTGTAACCTATTTATGTCATGTTAACGAAGAACAGCTGAAAAGTTACCGGGTTTATCAACTGCGGTAGCAAGTAGGCTCCAACTCCTCCTCTGGTCATTTCTATATTCTTTGCACGAAATGTTGAATAAACATTAATGTTTCCACATATCATCTGGACCGTGTCAGCTGTTTGGGATTCCCCTCATAATTTCCCCTCAGAAAAGCATGGAGGAGAATCTGCGCATTCTGATTGGCTACCTGTCACATTCAACAGGCTGCCTTAAGCTTCCAGTCGGGGAAAACCCCTGATTTAGATTGGAGCCACAACGATCTACGGTAACACACCACACACTGCAGTATGATCGGTTACGAAATCACCATTGACGATCTTAGATCAGCCAACGATCTAAGTTTCTGATAAGGGGAAAATAGGGGCAAAAAAATCATGTAGTATGAACTACTGCATTAGGTAGTCGGATATGCCCATCTTCTCTACTTACATCTAGTGATTACTGAAGGGCACATCAGACTTCATAATCTGCACTCTTTTGGTTGAATGCAATATTTATTTCAACTTTGGGTTTATGCTGTTTAGTTTTTATTCAAGTACGTTTTTTGTTAATGGAGACTGAGAATCCATTTTGTTTTTGGTTGTTTTATTTGTTTAGTTTATTAGTTCCACTGTTATGTGTTCTTTTGAAAATAAAGTGTATCTATCTATGGCAGGAAATAGCATGCAGTCATTTCCATTAAATCAGTGTCAAAAGGTCTTGAAACAATATTATCATTTATAGCAATAATTTCTTAGACAATTAATTGCTCAGCAAAATTTGTTATCGTGACCTGCCTAGTCTAGAGGGCCACATAAAAAGCTACAGTGGGCCAGATTTGGCCCCCGGGCCTTGAGTTTGACGGTCTCTGAGGTAAAAATCCTGGGAAACTGTCCAAGGACCGACATACTAGATTAAATGTACAACAGAGACAAGGAAAACAAAAGCATAAGCTGTAGAATAAAAGGATGAGATGGCAACTTACAGAACCTAAACAGCAGGTGCCATCTAGCTCTGGAGCCAATAAATAAATTACCTCCTCCTTTTTCTTCTTGCTGGCCCGCTCCTCTGCATCTCCAGATGCCTCGCTGGAAGCTTTCCTCTTACTCTCCTTCTTCTTCTCCTCTCTCTCTTTGTGTTTCTGCATGTACTCTGCAATCAGGTCAGGACAGTCCAAGTTTTCTTCGGGCTCCCATGTGTTGTCCTCGCTAAACAGATGAATACAGAAATAATAACTTAAGACACGGATGTCTCTGAAATAACGTTCCAAAATTCCCAAGTCACTCTCCCAGAAGACTTGTAAATCTGCAATCATGCCAGGAAATCAAACAGTATACATAACTTTTTGATGACTACAGAAAGTTTGTGGCAGACACCAATACCCCAGCCAATAGTAGTTTGATATAACTGCGTTAATCTATAAACAGCAAGATTTTAAAAATAGAACATTTCATCTAAGAAACTTTACTGAAACTGCCAAGCGGAAATGTATACTTTTTGCACGTTTACATCAAAACATGCTGAAAAAAATGTTGAAGTCAATCCTTCAACATTTTCAATCATAATAATAAAGATTCCTGATGACTAACTCAACAGGTAGAAGTTCAGGAAAATCTGACTTTGAGAAAGCTCTACCAGGGCAATGTGACATCGCACATGTAACACAGAAACAGTGAGCCGACTGGAAGCTTCCGTTAAACAGCTTCATGGACAGAAGGAGTTATAAAACATGCACGATCATCAGCGCTGCTGGCTTCAGATCCTTGATTGTTTTTGAGATGATTTTCATAAGATACCACAACAAATTAGCCCTCTGCCTCTTTAAGAAACTCCTGCTCTTTCTGAAGCTCCACCTTCAGGAAACCATCACAACATGGCTCCTCTATTTACCCTTTTATTGATGTTTTACCAGCATTTCACAAAGAAGTAGCTGCTGTAATGAACTCAGCAGTTCCAAAAGGTGTTTGCTAGTTACTGCTGGCTAGTCTAAAGGTGCTGAGTGGAGGAGTTGTGGGGGAGGGCTGCTCTGTGAGGTGGCAGGTCAGAGGAGGAGCTTCATCTCAAAGGAGGTGCTAGGTCTCTGAAAAAAACCTAGCGCGGCTATGAACGGCAAAAAGCAGCATCCAGTATTTGAGCAAGTTATACTCACTCTGAAAAGCCTTTCCATTTCAGCAGAAACTCGACTTTGCCCCGCACCACACGGCGGTCCAGAACCTTTTCCACCACGTACTCCTCTTCTTCCTCCTCCTCTGCAGGAGCTGCCGTTGCGGCTGGAGCTGCTGCTGCTTCTACCGGAGGTGCTTCCTCTGTTGCCGCGGTGACCGTTGCCGCTGCAGCTGCTGGGGCAGGGGCCGCCGGCTGCTCCTCATCCTCAGCCTTCTTGCTCTTCTTTGCTACGGTCGCCAGTTTGACGTCTGAAGAGGACTTTTTGTAGACAACAGAAAACATGCAGGTTTTGTGATGTAAAACAGTGATCTACTGTTGACCTGCTAAAGGTGTTGTGGGAATTTCCTCGGTTCACGCAGTTGAAATTAGGGCTGGGGGATATGAGGAAAATCTAACATCCTGATATATTTTTACTATATCACGATAGATCAGGGGTGTCAAACTCATTTTGGTTTAGGGGCCGCATACAGCTTAATCTGATCTGCAGGGGGCCACACAAGTAAACTCATTGCAAGATTAAATGGAACCAATAAAAGTGGACTTGTTGATTTTTATATTAAACGAATTTCACTTTTACAAAATATATTATGAATAATCTCAGTTTTTAAGAAAGGTATCTGCAATTTCAACAATACTTTTACTCAGTTAAGCATTTATTTAAGTGCATTATGCATAAGAACTGATCTCAGTGATTGTACAATGTTGCAAAACATTTATTCACAGTTTTTGGAACTTAAAAACACTGTCCTGCATCACAAAATACAACAGACAAAAATTAAGAAAATATTTAAAATCAATTTTCAACATCTGGGAAGCAATTTGAACAAATTATCTGGCTCACACATTTGAAATCTTAAGTGTCAGCTGTTTTAAACAGACATTTGATTAAGTACATTTGTTGATGCATA
The DNA here is from genome assembly GCF_051168715.1 of Poecilia mexicana. Classification (NCBI taxonomy): domain Eukaryota; kingdom Metazoa; phylum Chordata; class Actinopteri; order Cyprinodontiformes; family Poeciliidae; genus Poecilia; species Poecilia mexicana. Next base: position 3,034,949 of record NW_028263377.1, on the reverse strand, counting down.
AAATGCATACATATAGAAAAACATGCATACATAACATGTATGTATGTTAGCATGCACGAGAAATATGAGGTTGCCAGGGCCAAAATAAAAAGCTGGTAAAGCATAGAATCGAACTTGTTTACAGAACCTGAAGCTCAGTGCTGCCATCTGCTGTTAGTTCCGCTGCAGTGTTGCATAATGTTGTGTGCTCTGAATAAAACACAGCGCCCCTCGTGGACAGTATAGGAACTGCAGATGTTCAATTAAACTAAGTATATGTTTTTTCATGAATAATGATAATGCATTTAGCCCCCGGGCCGGACTAAATCGTTCGGCGGGCCGGTTTCGGCCCACGGGCCGTACGTTTGACACCCCTGCGATAGATGATATAGTTCCTGCCCCCATTTCTCTGCTAGACTTAAATGTAAGCTCATATAAAAAGTGATGCAGTATTTTGCTATGAACTGTCAACTCTATGACTAGATAACAAGGTGAGAAATAAGTTTTAACTTAGAAAAAAATAGTGAGGGAGAGGGAAGTAGGTCAGTTGACAAACTTAACATATAGATGTGCTGTGGAATAAGGTGTGTTTTGGTTCAGCTTAAAAATAAAAAAGGCAACCTACACACAAACTGACAGATCATCAGTGAAGCAGGTGTTTAAATTAGCTAATCAACCACCGCTGTGTTAGCATGGCTAATAGCAGCGGTGGCTAATCTACCACAGTAATAACTCATTAATAATTGCAAAATACACATCAAGCCTAAAAACCGAAAACTGTAACGAACTGAATGTTCTGTTCTATGTAAGGTAATGTTTGAGTGTTTTTGGTGCTGAACCTGAAACATAAAGTTGAGTTGTTGCCAGTTGCTATGGCAACCATTCTGCGTGTATCGTAAAACCGACAGAGAGAGAGAAAAAAGAAAAGAATGAGTAGTTTTGAGTTATTTTTCCCATTGCGTAGCAATAAATTAATCATATCTATGTCTCCAGGTTTCACTTTAACGGACTAGTTCTACCGCGGCAGCGCGGCTATGAACGCCATGTAAAAGAGTAGTCTGATTAGGGGGGGGGGGTACATTTGTGGTACAGATTTTGTGGCAATAGTTTTATAACATGTTTTGCAAATTGCCTCATTTTGTTCGACATCCTCCATATAAAATCCAAACTACTGCCAAATTATTGCTCCAGAGCTGTTTCTCTTCGGAACTAGACTAGTTCAACTGATTAGTCTTCAGTTACCGTCTCATTCACGGCTCGCCTCAAACTCTCGCTGTTATCATGTTGTTTGCTTTTTCTGCGCAGCGTGATTGGTAGAAAATTTTCAGGTTGGGAGGGGAGGGTCTAGTGATGCATTCATAAGGTGTCGGATAAACCATACTCGCAGTGAATTTGACGGTGAAAGTTTATTATTTGAACAATTTATACTCGGTAGTTGCGATATAGTTGGCTATATATTCAAACTATCATAAATTGAAATTATCGCGGTACATCGAATATATCGTCTAGCCCTAGTTGAAATGCATAACAACTAAAACCAAGGCACTGTTGATCAAGAAAATGCTATTCTAACGATTTAAAACGACCTTAATTATTTTTGCTGAAGGTAAAGAAAAGTGTTTTTCTGTTTCTGGGGATGTCATTCATTTATATACCAGCGTGAAAAATGCAGATGTTCATGATAAAACTGTTGCAAGCTCCTTGCTTTACTTCTCTGCTTTTGTGTGACTGTTGCAAGTTTGGCGCCACCCTCAGACTGGGAGTTTCAGCACTGAATACTGAACGTGCATCCTAGACTTGTGTGAGGGGACCAATCAGATCTGCAGCAGACTGGTGCTGATGATTATATTTGCATCAGAGGGGCTTGCAGTGGGAAGGCCTGCATGCTCAAAGAGGACAAAACAATCAGAGTCGCATATGATGCGAAGATAACCACGGAGGAATACAAAGTCAGTGTGCTGGGTTAGAGAATCAGCAGGCGGGACATCTTGCAGTAGAAACTCAGATGCTTTGAAGAAGAAAAAAAGTTACGCAAACGAACGCTTAAACCAAAAGCCCAAACGGTTCTGCTATTTACATATAAAAAGACTTTTTGAAAGTGAAGCCCCTTGAGGTACAACTACCGAACTTTGGGTAGCAGGCCCGGATTCATGAGGGTTGCAGCTGCGCTACCGTACGGCATACATTTTTAATAGACATTTTATAGAAAAAAATATATGCTCCATAAACATTGTTCAGCGCGAAATTAATGTCACAAGCGTTTAGAGACGCGTCTTTTCCATAAAATGCCTTCCATGTCTCGGACTGGAGGAGCGTGATTTACGCAGCTGGAAGTCACCGAGAAAATGAAAGCACACACTGCAGCAACCAACAATGCAAACATATGATGCAGATTCTGCGTTTTAAAACATGCATCTTCCCTCGGTCACAAAGCCAACAACCAACGTGTTGCACGTCGTTTTCCATTATGTTTGCACCCACGTTGAAAGCCTCGTGCCTTCACCAGCTCAGCCCGACAGGCTGCGTACAGGAGAAATGAGCTAACAGTGGGCAAATCAGCTCAATATCATTCAGAACGCAGCTCACAACGCGTGCATATAAACGAGCCAGACGGCCTGCTAACAGCATCTTGAAGGCAACATGGCTGGCGTGCTTTGCTCGCTCCAACTTAGCTAACAAACATGAGCCTTACCTTTCTGCAGAAACCTTCGGAGCGCTTGTCCGGCTAGCAGCAGGCCGAAGTGAAAAGACTGATATGTATTAGTGTCCTGAGGACAAATAACAGGCCGACAGGCTAAACAGCGGGAAAAAAACAACTAAAAGTATCCAAGCTAGTTTTAGAGCAGACTGTCTTTGCATTCGCAACTCAATCACACGATAGCCTGAACTGCGTTGCTAACATACACAACCAACCCCTTTCTGCCCGCCAACAGCTCCACCGGATATTGCGTTGTTTGCCGTCTCTCTCCCACCCTCCTCTCCTCTTTTGAGAGACAGTTTGGTGGGCTTCTTTTGAACACTGACCTGGTCATATCCACTGTGACTGGAGGAACAGGTCACAATTTCAGCACTGTATTGTGAGAAGTTTGTGGATGATTAAATATGAAAAATGTGATCTACATGTAATAACACTTTTTGGAATATTTCTTTAACCACATCTCTTATGATAGTGTATCTTTCAGTATTATAGTTGAAAAGTCAACACTGCCAAGAATAATGGAAATGTATTTAAAGTCCCCCTAGCTTTTATTACTCGGGCATGTATAGCTAATCAAAACAATTTTGGTAATCCTAACAATCTTGACCAGGAATAGAAAAGTAGTCTGATTTAGAAATCATTCAGCTTGAATATCTTAACCCCCCACGCCCCCAAAAAACAGATAGGTTTAAATATAAGCACAAATAAACTTACTACAGCCCCCTTCTCCTAACATGTAACACACAAGGTCAGTACCAACCAGAACAGACGGGGCCCAGCCTCTCATCGTTGGCAGGCCTCTACAGAACATTATGACATGCTCAAGAAGTAATTGGACTATTTCAATCTGCTGTGTTGGAGCAGAGAAAACATTAAAATGCCCCTAAGGACTGGACACCTCTGATCTAAACAGAACAGCAAGAACACAATTCAAAAACTTGCACAGCGCTGCCATCCAGTGGCCAAAAAATACCGGCGCAAACTTTGGATTTAACACCGTGATTTTGCGCTAACTACAGATTAGTACATACATTTATTGAAGTGAAATTCATAAAGGACACATTACATTCAGTAGTTGGCTTTCATGAGTGTGGTCCTCTGCCTATTTTTTGTTCCACTTCTTTAAACAGGTAACATCTTTCTGGTGAAGATATTCCTAATTTAGGATTTAAACCATCCATCCAGTCAGTGTGTAGGGAAAAGATTGATGGGAGCCAATGGTGTGGAGTAAACCTTGGACAGGGCTCCAGTCCACCAAAGTAACTCAGTTAAAGCCATTTTAATGCTATGACCAATGTATTATCTTATGTATTATAGACAGTACAATTATACAAAATCATTTGTAGAATTGTAATTGCAATTACAACATTAATTAAACATTCTACAAACAATGGACATGCAATTACAATCTGCCTGTAAGTGGTTGATTCAGTTTAATCAGACTGAACGGTGTTGCTCCCTGCTTTGTCTAGATGACAATGGCTTCAACCCCAACTCCATTGTGATTAATATGAGTCTAATATTAATATTAGCCATCGTTGTGTCCTTGGGCAAAAAGACACTTCCTCCTCCTTGCCTGCTGGTGGTGGTCAGAGGGCCCAACAGGTGGTGCCAGTGCATGGCAGCCTGACCTTTGTATGAGAGAGAATGGAATGTATGGAATGTGTTTTCTGTGGAAAACACATTCCATGGAAATAATTGGGATTATTTCCCAATTATTTTGGGAACTAATCAATTATTTCCCAAAATAATTGATTATTATTTTGGGAACTCTCTGTTAGTGTAAACACAAAATAATTTTACATCAAACTTTGTGATTTTTTTTGTAATTGGCATTCATTGGTAAATGCAACTACAAGATACAAAGCATGTCCTGCGTCCTGTGTCCTGGGCATTATGCTGCTGGTTCGCCTGCTGTTGATCACTGTATGCTTGTTGCTGGACATGATTCCATCATCTCTGTGAAGGATTTCTCAAGATCTTTCTGAAAAGCTGAGAAACTGTTTCTAAATCTGACTGAATGAAAACACATGAGCTTTGGGTCATGACCGAAAGAACGAGATCATGGATACAAGCGGCCGAAGTGGGTTTCCTCTGGAGGGTGGCTGGGCTCTCCCTTAGAGATAGGGTGAGAAGCTTGGTCATCTGGGAGGGACTCAGAGTAGAGCCACTGCTTCTTCATGTCGAGAGGAACCAGTTGAGGTGGCTTGGGCATCTGGTCAGGATGCCTCCTGGACGCCTCCCTGGTGAGGTGTTCCGGGCACGTCCCACCGGGAGGAGGCCCCGTGGAAGACCCAGGACACGCTGGAGGGACTATGTCTCTCAGCTGGCCTGGGAACGCCTTGGGGTTTCCCCGGAGGAGCTGGAACAAGTGGAGGGGGAGAGGGAAGTCTGGGCCTCCCTTCTGAAGCTGCTGCCCCGCGACCCGACCCCTGGATGAAGCGGAAGAAAATGTATGGATGGATGGAACTAGCTTCAAGAAAATAACAAAGTATTCATGCAAGTTACAGCTTTTACTTTAATAAACAAATTGCAATAGTTTCTGAAAACATGCAAACTATAGAACTACGTCTGTTCTAAATAAATCTAAAGGCTGGATTACATGTTATTTTATATCATTGTGTATGATATAGTTGTATTGGTTGTGCATATTAAATTCAGTTTGTTTTATAGCACTATCTCACAATATTTTTCATTCAATCAGTCAACCTTAGTTTATTAGTCAAATTGATTAAAAAGTTCTTATTTAAAGAAACCCAACACATTGCATGAAGTTGTTGACTTGCAGCATATTGAATTCAGTTCTCAGCTGAGTAGCACAACTAAATAATTAATTCTGCAAAAACATTGCAGAATTAATGTAACATTAATGTAACATTTTCAAAGTTTGTCAAAAATATTTTATTGTGTATGAATAATATCAGAGATACACAACAGACAGCTTTTTAGAAAAACACTTAAACTAGTAAAGTAAGATAATAACACTACTAGTGATCATTTATGAAGACAGGATATCAGTTAACCTCAGTGATATGTAACCCCTCTGATGGGAGTGTTGTTATTGGCTTTACTTGATGAATAACAGTATTCCCCTGTTACTCCTCAGTAGTAAAACGGTCAGTGATACTGTGTGTAAATGGTTAAATGTAAGAAAGCATTTGGATCCTATTATAGAAACAAGTTCACAAACATGTTTTCAGTTAGTCATGTCAAAGCCGCAGTTGCATGTGTTAATCACCAGAGGGCGCTTGAATACCAGTTCAGCCTTTATTTAGTGAAGATCAACGGCATTTGCTTAGCTGTGTGTCTAACATGGATAATCTGTTTTACGTCGTTAGTTTTGTGTAAATGCAAGCTGCTCCTACCGAATAAAAAAACAACTTATTTTATAAAATAAAATAGCAACACATTTTTAAATCTACTTAAAGTTTTGCTTGAGTTAATATATTTGAACTCAGGTATTCTAGATTTTTAAAAACATAGACTCAGCTAAGGAAATCAACAACTACATGTTTGATAAGGACAAAGGAACATAGACAGTGATGTCCACTCAAGGGCTGGTGCACCTTTTACTTCTTTCTCTGGTTCAGTACACCTGCAGAACATTCTGACATGCTGAGGAGGTATTGCACCATTTCAGTCAGGTGTGTTGGACCAGCTCTGAAGACTGGAGCCGGACGGCAAACAACCTGTCAGTGCTCCTTCCTTCACCCTTCAGTTTGAACATGCAGGAAGTTTTGCTGGTGAAAACCAGCATTAATATGGAATGTGTTTTCTGTTTCGATCAATCAAGCCTTAGCAGCAGACTTATAGCTACATACAAAGTAACATGAAATATAAAACCATAATCAAATTCTAAAATTATATATATAAAAAATAAAAGCAGAATATAAATATAATAGTACAATTAAAATAAATCAGCTTACAGACACTGAGTTTAAGCAGTGCTTTCTTAGAGTGGATGAGCGACGGGAACAACTCACAGTTGGATTTATGGCTCTGTAATTATAGTGCTTAGAAAGTGCTATTTGATCCATAAAAGTGAACATTAACATTCTTAAATGTGCTTTAAAAGTGCAAACACCTACAGTTACAAACATCCGACTGGAAATCCCCCGTCTGAATAGGTTAGAAAGAATTCTCATTTCATTATTATATGCAACATGAAACTTCTGCATGTTATACTTCTTATAGGAAATATAGCATGCTTACAGAACAGTGAGCAATATGCTTTAAATTTATGTTCAATGGTATTTGCCTGAGCATAGAGTTTACAACATTGTCTGCATATTATCATCATCATCAACATCATGTTTCAGTTAATCTGTGATAACATGATTAATGTATTTCACCTTTCTATAAACGTCAAGAACCTTGCTGATGTAGCCATTTATCCTGCTTGGTCCTAAATATCAAAATAGCACTTTTAATAACCCTTCATATCGTTGTAATTTCTGTAAGTTTAAATGAGTAAAATCGTGTAACATAATCTCATTCATTTTGTTTAAAAATAATGATTCTAAAACACTAGAACATCCCAAACTTTACAAAGGATTTCTAAAGAACCTCCAAGGACAACTTAACAGAGAGATAAGCATTCTGGACTGGCAGATCACAGAAATGAAAAAGCAAAACAAAAGTACAATGCAACAAAATTCAAATGAACTAATCGCACTGTCATACATAAACAGATTGATGAACCAGCATTATTAGTGCCTGGATGAGCAGTAAAATGTTAATTGTAATAACTAGGGTAACCAGCAGATGGCAATAAATGATGAAGGAGCTGGTAAATGGCAGCAGGGAATCAAAATGACTGTCAGTGAAGATGAATAATGAAGTTTTGAGTGCAAACTCCTGGTTCAGAAGGTGATGCGTTGTCATTTTAACAAGCACAACAAGAACAATGCAGTTAGAGCTTTTTAGGAAACAGGAGCCAGAAACAACCCTGACAACCTAGAACTTACAAGGTCATCTCATTTGTGGATCTTAAATGGATTGTCAGTACACTAAAAGTACAAAATAATATAAACACCTGTTAGTGGTAAAATCATAAAAATATAAAATAAAAATGAATCTGTAAATTGCTGCACTCAGTTCTGAGTCTGGAATAAAAATAAAAATTCTGAGTGCCACTCTGCCAGACAAGACACACACACACACACACACACGCACACACACGCACACACACACACACACACACACACACACACACACACACACACACACACACACACCACACACACACACACACACACACACACACAAAAGTCCAGCCAATCAAAAGAGATAAATATGCTCACTAAGCACTGAAAAATGGTGCAATTTTCTGGCAAGAGTGTACAGATGGGTGGACATGGTATGTTTTACCACTCACTGTGCAGCCTTTATGGACCTGTGAATAAATGGAAAGGCTTGCAATCATAGGCATGTGCTATCTCAGTTAATAAATGTGCTGTTGTGATTGCTTAATCTGTGTGGCATGAATTTTGTGTCACCAAGTTGAGCACGCAGTGACCAATCTATTTCTGATCTGACAGTACATAATGTAGTCTGGCCATGGCCTTCCAAAAAAAATTCTGCTTGATTCTCATCTCTGTCCAGTGCTCCGTTATATTTATATAACGTTAGTTATATTTCTCTGGTAGAATTTCAATCAGCGATCAGAAGGACACGTTCTGAAAGTGATGTTGATTTTCTGCATTGTTTTAGAATTGCAGTCTGCCTAGTTTTAGCAATGGCAGTGGAGGAAGTGAAGGAAGCAAAACTATCATTAAAAGTCCAACTTCCAATTATTGAAATAACAGATAGGCATATGCTAATAATTTATCAGAGTGAGGAAAAGTGGTCTTTATGTCCTTCAGCAGCTTAAGCAGCTCTTTATACAAGTAGCCACTTTTCATGATGATGATATTACCTGAATTGGACATTATATCCTCTTTCCCACTTTGAAGAGTGGCTAAGAGAGATAGTACTCTTAGTTTCAGCACCTAATGTTTTATGAGTTAAAGAACTAATTAGAAATTTCTATAGAGTATGTAAAAACAGCCTCAGTCACATTTAATTTACAACTATAAGAAATACCCATTCGTGTGAAACTGGGAATTTCGCAAAAAAATAAAAAGTAAATAAGAATTTGAGGTCAAGTTTAGCCTAATTTACAATAGAAACAACTGGAAATGAGCAGCCTCTGTGCTCCATGTCATTTGGAACTGGCTTACAAAGTTTTTTTGTACTGACAGTTTTTTGTTGAAGTTGTGCAGTTGTAATCCCTTCAGGATCTATCTGGGGGATTTAAAGTTTGCTTTTATGGTGTCACACTCTCGAGGGATGTCTCCGTTAAACAGTAGTTGGGTTTTGTTCCTTTGGTGTTATACTGCCAATTTCTTTTTGGGCCTTGCTGGTGCATTGAGCCTAATAATGTTCCAATCAATGCAGTCAAGGAATTAATTAAATGATTCAATGTAATGGGACTTATATTGTAGCTCCTGAACAAAACAGCTTTGAAATAAATGCTGAGGTGGTGCATGGGTACAGTATGACCCATGTATATATGCCAGTCACAGGTTCGAATCCTGGCCTGATGACCTCATGTCTTCCTTCTCTCTCATTAACCACTTTCCTGTCTGATCACTCTCAAATAAAGGCTACCAGAGCCAATAAAGCCTTACAAAATGGCTAAATGCAGTTACCATACAATGCAAACATTTTAACAGAACTGAATGTGTTCAGGCCTTTCTCTGAACCAGCCAGAGTGGGGTTCTTCATGAGTTTGGAAATGCGGTTAGAGTCTGTAGAATCAAGAGCTCACCATGAGCCTGAGCATCGGCAGGATAGGAGACAGAAGGGCTGTTCAATAATCAGATGCTGCAGTTACAACAACATTTAATTTCCCTTTGGGATCAATAAAGTATTTTTGAATTTGAATAACCCCCATCCCCCTCAGCTCCCTAACCTCACAAAGACTTTGCATTGACGTCCATTCAGTATTTCATACATTTCTATAGCCTAAACCTGACTCAACTGACCCATTACCAAGTACATGCAGACTATTTAGTCTTAAATCAAACCCTTAACCCAAAAACAGGACTTCTTTTGATGGGGTCCAGACTTTGGGCCCTTTGAGGAAGAGTGGGTCCTCACAACGTAGTATTTGTTGGAAGAAATGAGCCTCACAAGGTGAGAAATGATAAGACACACACAGGAACGTACAGATTTAAGCATAGTGGCATGCTGTGTTGCCTGCCCCCAGGGTATAGGTGATGGAGAATAGGAAGAGGGCCGTTGCCCTGCTGGTGAACCCGCAATGTTTCTGATCTCCTCCTCCATCTGTCTTTTTCTCTGATACATGGACTACTACAGAAGTGGTAGCACTCAATATCTCTCTTTCTTTCTTTTTGTACTTCAATAACAATTTATCAGAAGAACAAATGTACATCTAGGAGGTGTGCAGGTGTCTTGTTCTTGTTCGTGAAAGGGTTCTGACACATCACTAACCAAACAATCAGCATTTTTTCTACAGTGTGAGGTGGTGTAAGATCTAACAACCTCATGGTGTGGATTATTTCTAGCTACATCATATCCTGAAACATAGATACACACTCATATTATATTTCCCACCAAAAGAGAGTGAAGGAGTTTTTAGATCTTCATTATCTTTATCTCTACACCTTTTGGTGATACAACAGATTTTCTAACATAGCTAATATTAGGGAGGATGAAACTAATTGTTGTTCTGTTTGATAGTGTTGATTTGTAGATTTGAATGGAGACACTCTTCCTGCTCATGGGGCCTTGTGGATAGAAGTGTGCACAGCTTTCACACTGAATGTTTGCAGTAAGAAGACATTCTGAAACAACATCCAGATTTCCTTTGAATTGGGTGCAGCAGCATGCATTATGTCTGTTCCATATACATATTCAAATCAGTATGTATACCTGGAAGTCAACAAAAACAAATACAGTTTTACAATTTACATCTGATTGAGATTTTCCCATCATTTTTTAAGTGTATTAAGGTATTTCATGAGGCTAAATGTGTTTCAGTTTTTACATTGTAATTTAAGCACTAAAATATTTAAATCATGAGAAACGACTGGATTTGGAATGAATGAAGTTAAATTTTAGTGTATTTAGGTGTTTGTTATTGTCAGCTGATAACATTTGCATCACAGACACACATTTTCACAGCAGATCAAAAGTTTGCATGGATGACCTCACACCCTCATGCAATGTTCACTTTTGCCAAGTTGTGCATAAAATGTTGTGCTGGAGGATTGTTGTGTGTCTGCAACTTTTGTCGTTAGGACCATGTTGTGGAGGCAATTTCTGTTTAGAAAAGACAATCAGATGTAGATGTAGAATATAAATTTGTTTTTATATTCTTCAGTGAAGTCTAGTAATTTACAATACAATGTAAAATGATGTCCTCAATGCTGATATGAATGAAGTCTTTGTCATCTCTTTTCATCAGGAGACCAACTGATCTGCTTGTTTGTGTCATTAATTCCTGACGGCAGAAGAACAAGTCTCCTGTTTGAATGAAATTATTCTCTCTTTGAAAAGAAAATGCTTCTCTGATGATGGTAACACCTGTCCTAATGTAAACCATTTTCTCTTACTTGCAACATAACACAAAACTGACTGCAGAGAAAATTATGTTACTTGCTTGTGTAAAATGTTTAACGATAGGTTTCTAAACAGTTAGACAATGAGAACATGTCTCATTGTAATCCAATGGGAAAAGCAATACATCAGTTTGAATTGAAAATAAAATGGTCTTTTTCTTATGGTGGGACATATTCAGTGTGTCTTTTTACTGTCGATCAAAAATTTGATTAGGAAAAGAATAATTGTTTATGCTGATTTATTAGACTGGGTGAAAAGACTCTCTCTCTGAATACAAGCTTTATGTTCCACAAGAGTCAGCAGACAACTATAAAACTGACCCAAATGGTGCTTTAACCTTTTCTCTACAACGGGCAATGAGGTGACCCTTGACTTCATACTGCACTGACCTGTATGTGACTCCAGACTGACCGCCCCATGACATCTGTGTAGGAAGTGACAATATTGTTCAGAGGTCATTTTCGAATACATTTCTTTGGAAGAAAAACTGTATATTATTTTAATCTACTTTCATTTTCAAATTTTCTCTTAACATTTTTTAAAAAGTAAAAACTGGTGGACCTCTCTCACAGCCCTGCAACTGGACTTAGCAAGTTTTCAGAGGGAAACCCTGAAAATACAAACTTTGTACTGCTAGTAATCTGATCATTTGATCCACAAACACATTCAAAACATAAAATAGTACTGAAAATGAAATTTATTTCAGAAACTTAATCAATTAGCTTAACATTACATAGATCAATTACACACAAAGGCTTTACTTTTAATCAGACTTACCTGGACATATATTATAATTTATTGAATATGACATTATACAAATAACACTGAATTGACAAAAAAATGGCATGATTTAATCTTCAATGTAAACGATGTCACTGAGAGTGGACAGAAAGTGTAGAAGAAGCTGCTATGATGAGCAAAGTGTTAGAGTCCTAAGAGGAGCCTTCCATGCCCCTTCCTTGAACCCGAGCTCTGTTCTGCCTGTGAAAGCTGACCCCTAACTGAACTCAGCTTAAGGTTAAAGGTCAGGGTTGAAGTCCAGGTTGCTGTCCTCTATGAGTTCTCTCTGTGGACACAGAACCACCTGCTGAACAACGTTGATTCATGTTAATGTAATTTTACTGTTTAAATGTGATTATCCAAAATACATCACTAATTAGAGATTTCAGCAAATAGAATGTTTTGTAAGTTTTTATAAGCTTGATGAAAAGGAAGTACTTAGCAAATATTTAGTCTTTTTTTCTGTTTCAGGTATCTCATATTTAAATATAGTATAACATATATTTAAATATGTGTAAGAGTGTAGATATTTAATATTGTGTGCAGAAAATCCAGTATTTTGACCTTTTAACCTGGGTCAAAGTTTGAATAACTCTTGCCTATATTTCCACAGCAATGAGATTATTTTCATATTTTCTTAACTCAGTTTGTTTATGCGGACAGCAGCTTTCATATGCGTATCATTGGTAAGTGTTCTTTCCACAGAAGAGCCATTTGTCATCTTCTCAACACTGGGAGAAAAGGAAGTTTTTCTGTATTAGCATTAGAAATGCTACCACATGTTCGCTGGTAAACAACATCCTCTGATTAGAGGATTTGTTGTCAGTGTATCAAAGGCTTTTAGTTTGTGTAATCCAACTCTAAACTTCTAAGGTTTTTTCTTTGTTGTTGATTGTTTTCAGAACAGCCAACACACCACACTTCTACAGTACAAACAGATTGTTTAATACATGTGTGATCAGAAAGGCCACAGTCCAACATTCTAAGAAAGGTGCACAATTTTTTGTCTGCTGGGTATTTTCCAGGTTAATTGGAGTAACTAAAGATAAGGTAAAGTAATTTTATTTATATAGCACATTTTCAGCAACAAGGCAGTTCAAAGTACTTAAAGGTAGTAATTAACAAATTAATCAGAGTTTGATCTTATAAATAGATAATATGAATACATAATTTTAGAATCTGGCCATTTATGTCATTAGTACATTAAAACATTCCTTTAATGGGGCATTGTGCTGCTGCGTTGATGGACTGTTTCGTGAAGGTCACTAGAGTCTAAACGATCTTTTTCTTAAAAAAAAACTTTCCCTTTACTGTGGCTGCATGCACCAGACACATGATGAGTTTTTAACTGAAAATATCAAAAAGATCAAATAATAGTGTCATTAAAATACTAATTTGTGAATTTACAAATATAAAGTATCTATTTGTGGAATGTATTAAAGATTGGTTGTAGTTTGATCTAACCCCTTAACTCTTAGGATCCCAGTGATTAACTTGTTAGGGTTAGATTTTACAAAGTTTGTTTAAAAAAAGAGTATCTGTGCACAGTTTTAATACTCTCTGTAAACAGATTTAAAAGAAAAAAAAACAATAGCAGAAGATAAAGTCAAATGGTTGGTCAGTCATTACGGAAGGAAAGAAAAACTTTTGCACTTCATCACTTAATCAAACAAAACAAAATAAGCAAATAAAAAACTGGAAAATAGCCAAGACAGGAAAAGCTGTCTGCTCTTCATATAACAAAGGTTTACCAGACACATATTACCTTGGGGAAAATGTGATTTATTTTGAGAAAGGAATGAAATCATGAGAGGAAGAGGAGGGAGCAATAACAAAGAAAATACAGAGATGTAACACAGAAATGGGGAGAACAAAGCTGTAAGAAAAGCAGATGATTGTGCTGGATAGTATTTCATGTCCAACTGTGCTGTTTGCCACTTGGGTCACAGCAGGGTGTATGTGTGTGTGTGTGTGCGTGTGTGTGTGTAGGTGTGTGCATGTGCGAGTGCGTGTGTGTGTGTGTGTGTGTGTGTGTGCATGCCAGTGTGTGTTTGTATATACTTGTTCATTTGTGTTACAAATGTTAAATGTGTGTGCTCAAGAGAAGACAGAAGTATTGTTCTTGGGTGTTAAAACAAGTAAGCAGTGTATGCATTTATCCTTTCATGTTGTAAGAACATAACTGAGTTTGACAAACCAAAGTTTAAAAAAGCACCATAAAATGTAGAGAATTCACCTGAATTTAGGACATGAGACAGAATTTAATTTAAGACAGCAAAGAAGTATTAATCAAGAAAGTAGACATTATTGCTAATATTAGTTACCATGTCAGTTAGTGTAATATCTTATGATATGAAAAAACACTTATTAAACTGCTGCATCAACATGCGCATGTTGATGTAATTATTTTTGTCACTTAAAGAACTACAGTAAACTATCTAATGCATGTCACTTCTAGACATTTCATATCAATCATTTTTCTTGATAACGAAAATGTAAAAAATAAATTGTTTTTTAGTGTGTAATCCATAACTTCCCTGAACATGCTGAGTCTGGAGAGCTCACCAAACAACTACTTTGTATGCAGGCTGAAGTAAATGGAAAGCATATCCAAGCAAAGATCCTGCTGAGGAGAGATCAGACAAACACGGCTGATCCAGAATGCTGCTGATGGTGTTCTGACTAAAACCAGGAAGTTAGAGAACATCATCCAGTTCTAATGTCCTTCCACTGAGAGAACAGTTTATAAATCACTGAGAGAACAGTGATTTATAAACTAAACTGTTTTGAATCAACCTTCCATGCCTCTCAGGTCTTCTGGTTCACATCTACTCTGCCTCCACTGAACCAATCATGGAGCAGCAGCTTCAAGTATTTTTCTCCAGTAATAAGGATTAGAGTTCCAGCAGACTGTAAAATGCTGAAACACGGTTCTTTCAAAACAAAGTTACAACCCCATTTGTTTAGGTTTGCCTTTGATTTATAACTGGAACATTATTTGATTCTAGTCTTCATTCCAGAATTTTTTTAATTATTTTTTTTTTACATTTGAGAAAACGTAATGTTTGTTGCTGGTTGTTTTATGCTCTTATCATGATTGTCAATCATGTTTTCATCAGACAATGCACTTTACTACACAGACAAAAACATTTGTATTTGTTGCTGAAATGTGCTATAGAATTGACTTAACATCTGCAAGACTCACTTGGAGTTCCAGTGTTTTTATTTATTTTTTTACTACACGTTTCAATGATCTAGTTAACATAATTTACCACGGACCTGGCAATTCCAGGTCCGTGGTATTATTTTTAAGCCACCTCTAATGATGGACAGCAGCACATCTGGGTTTCCCACCTGGATCTGTTACTTTCACAACCTAATATTGCATAAGGGAACAACAGTAAATTGATAGGTTTTAAGGTAGTTTTGTTTCAGAATTGGTGACTTGCTGTTAAGCCATTAAAACACGTGGTCTACAAAGATCCCAGATATATCAAAGGACACGTTTCACAGGATAACATGAACATCCCTGTGGCTTACTTACAAGCTCTCGTTAAGCTCTGATTCCATTAGATAACCAGTGCCCATTACTCTTGAGTCGTAAAGAAAAAAAAAGTCAATGCAGCTTCAAGACCTGGGTAGACAGGGTGGAAAATGTTATAATATCTCTGGATAAGAGAGGAAAAGAAGGTGAAATAACACAGAACAAAGAGTGAGAAACAAGAGGCTGAGAAGAGGGTGCAGAGAACAGACTGTCTGAGAGAAACAATTTGATTCAATTTTCCACTCAATAAAATACAACCATCAGCTCTGCATACACATCGACGCTCACACACACAGTGTCTGTCTCCAGAGTGGTCTTTTAATTGAATCAGGTTACGGTTGTGTCTCAATGAAATTGAAAAACTTAATCAACTGGAAAACAGTGTTTTCTTCCCTCTGGCATTTTAGCAATCATTCCCTCTCTCCGTCAGTTGATATAAGATGGCTGCCATGCTAATTTGTGGTTTTATATGGTGTCTGTATGTGTGTGTGTGTGTGTGTGTGTGTGTGTGTGTGTGTGTGTGTGTGTGTGTATGCGTGTGTGTGTGTGTGTGCACATGTGTGTTTGTGTGTGTGGTTGTGTGTGTGTGTGCGCATGTTTAGACAAAGTGAGCATGCAGAATGCGTATTATTTTGTACTAGATATTCTTTTTTACATATTCTGTATCAATGTGTCCATTCCCAGTGTTCAAACTAGTCAAATTATTATGACTGAAAAAAAAAAAAAAAAAAAAACTACAAGCATTTACATTTTGTGCTCATGGCATTTTGTGCTCTTGTGTCTGGTGTATGACAGAATCCAGAGACAAGATGATCCTCAGCCCAAATTAACCTTGTCACTGATGACAACTGCAGTTCCATAACCATTAGACGGCATCTGGGAACAAAAAATGCTTTCAAAAGCCTCATCTCATTCACTGACACAAAGTTGCCCATTTGGAATCTGCGCTAGAGCATCAAACATGGGGCACTGAAATGTGGAAAAAAAAAGATCTCTGATGAGAAAAAAACGTAACCTTTAATCACTCTGATGGCTTCCAAGGTTACTGGCATGATGACAACAAGACCCCTCCTGAGATCTGAGGGTTCAGTGGAGGGGGTGCCATCATGATCTGATGGGAGTTTTCCTTCAGTGGAACACTGGAACTTCAGGTTGTGCTGATGCGTCAAACAGCAGCTATATGAAGATGTTGCGGCAGGGAACTCTCAAGACTGAAGACCATCATCTGTGTGGTAAGTCCCATCAGGACTGTGGCATTGTCCTGATGGACATCAGGACAATGCCACAGTTCACAACGTCCTCCTGACAAAAGTCTTCTTCCAGAGAAATGAAGACTTTTGAACCATCCTGCATGTTCCCCTGATCTAACTCATATATCATAACCAGGCTGTTTGTTCAATTGTTGGCTGTATATTGAGGTTTTTATAAGTTTACAATTTTCTGTTTTTATTATGTAAAGCACCTTGAACTGCTTTGCTGCTGAAGTGTGCTATATAAACTTGATTGATTGATTGATTGATTGATTGATTGATTGATTGATTGATTGATTGATTGATTGATTGAGGTTGCATGAATAGGGATGTTCACAAAAATGGACACCCAGTCCAGACAGTGCATGTTCTCTGTGAAGTCATCTTTACCTCTTAGAGCAGGGGTGTCAAACTCAATTTCACTGAGGGCCATTATAGCATATTGGCCACCCTCAATGGGCCACATTGACGATACAAATCAGGAGTGCCCAGCTGCAGTCCTCCAGACTGCAACTTTTAGATACAGCCCTGCTAAAATATACCCCAGACAAAAGGTTGACTTCCCTCATTAGCAGCAACTCAGTTCTGTAGAGGCTTATAATGAGTCAATGATCCAGGTGTGTTAGAGAAGGAATGCATTTAAAGTTGCAGAATGGTAGCTCTGGAAAACTAGACTTGGGTACCCCTAGCATAAATAAATAATGGTAGGGCTGTAATATATATACATTATAGACTTTACGCAAAGATTTAGTCTCAGAGGCAACTGAAATCAATTAATTAAAAAAATGCTTTCTGAATATCATCTCATGGTCTCTGAACTAAATGCGTCTTTCTGACCGGGAGCTGACAGCGTGTTGAAGAGTTATGGACCGGACGCTTTGGAGCGTCTGGTTAGGAAGCGCATTACAAACCTTTGGTTTAAAATGGCACGTTATATTCAAGTCTCCATTACAGACCAGAGAAAACTAAAGAGAATGCAACGTTGTGTTAATCCATTTGAGGAGCCACCAGTTTATCTTGAGGAAATAAATGACGACGCAAAAGTTAATTAGACTGTAACATGCGCAGTCTGCTACTCAACCACTGCGGACGCGGCTCCGCCGCTGCGAAGAATTAAAAACCGCTGGAAGTAACTCATCTAGCGGTTTTAACAAATTGAGCCTTGGTGCATGTTACCCAGGAGAGCGGCGTTCTTGAGACGTAACATCTGACCGTTTCGGAGAAGCGAAACCATGCAAAAAAAAAAAAAAAAAAAAAATAAATAAATAAATCCTGGTATAAGCGCACACCGGACCGCACAGGGTAAAACACTCACAGAGTTCAGTTGATCTGTTTGGATCAAACAGATCCAACTGACTGATGAATTAGCGCAGATTTTTCTGCAGATGGGAACCAGGAGGAAGTTGTTCAGACCCCAGTGGGTGAAGTGATGCTAATTTAAGTGAAGTCGCTTAATTCAATTCATTAAAAGTTATTGGGGCCTCAGTCTGTGGTTTTTGTCACTATGGAGAAAAATGTAGATACATTTATCTGCTGAATTTGTGATGGGATCTGGATTCACGGTGAATATTAACTAAACCGCATAAAATGCGGCTAAATAGCCGATGTTAATATGATTGTAATTTCATGGATAAAAATACTACAGGACCGATTTTTTTTATGTTGTCGGTCAAGATAACGGATAACAAAAAAAAGTCTAGCACGACCTGCCGCCCTGACACCAACTCACACACATCTTTATTCAGTCTTACTTGTAAATCGATTTTTCTTTTCTTGGACGTTTTGATGTTAGCTTGTCAATGTCTCAGTTTTATTTGCTGGGAAAATCAATAAGCAGCTTAAGGTGACTCTGCTGCTCTCTAGTGGCGAGAAGCCGTAATGTTGGCTGGTAACAATCGGAATGCATTATGGGAGATATAGTTTGTAGTCAATTCGTCCTCAAAACCTATTTTAAGTCAATCATGGACCTATAAAACGGTAGGGGGGCCACATAAAATGACATGGCGGGCCACATGTGGCCCCCGGGCCTTGAGTTTGACACATGTGTCTTAGAGCAACATTCCCTTCAAGCATGAGGTGATTAACAAGCTACTCAAGTCCTTTTTTGAAACTTTTATTTCTATTTTATTTTTTTATTTTTTAGATTCTTAAACTATGTACCAGTTGATGAACATCCTAATTCAGTTTAGTGGTTGTTTGCAATAAATTGCTTACTCAGTTTTTTTTCTCTCGTCCACATTTCTTCTTTTTACATTTCGATGCTCAAATTAGAAACTTGCTAAGATCCAACAGCATTGTTGCCATCTTTAAACTGGTCTTACAATTTTGATCAGGTATATGTAATCTTCTTTCCTCACGTGTAAGGGAGGAGACAGACTCACAGCCACAGGCCTGGAAGTGGATGAGTAATCATCCAATCATACAGTGTGTTGGTGCCTCTGCAACATTACTTCAGCCAATTGAGCGTTACTTTTTAAGAATATGGTCATCAGTCTCCCTGGTTACAAATAACCCAGAGGAACAAAATAAAAAGCAAGGATCTGGTCCAACTTCTGCAAGGACATCCAGAAGTACAAACCATTATGTAAAACAGCAGTAAAGAACCTCAAACAGGAACTTCCAAATCACATAAAAAGTGTACTTCTTTGTAGATATTTTCTAATCATCAGCAAATATTTCAACATAATGTAATTAGAATGTTGCACTTTCTGAAATTTAGAACCTCCTGCTGGTCCACCAGACCTGGAGTCCTTAGCACACATTTTTATTAAAGCAGTAATGACTGGATGAGGGATGACTGCAGACAACTCTAGGGTGAGGTCACATTCACAATGCTGGCAATCTGCTAATCCTTGTCCCCAAAACAATTTTATTATTCTGGTCATATTTCACCTCAACATTGTACTCTTGGAGTGCTTCACAAAATTAGACACCATTCCTTCCCTAAACTGTTAGCTGTATCAAATGGTGGCATGTCTGCCCCCTGAAGTAACTGCAAAAGTGTTTCATGGCTTGGAAAGGCAAAGTAGAGCATTTTTACAGTCTGAAAATATAACCTCCACTTTACTCACAAGCCTGCTAGCACACACCTCCACTAGAATTTGGTAATGCTTCTGTTTCAAACTGGCAAGACCAAGATTTTGTTTCAAAAGTTGGGAAGAATGATCTTGAATTTTTTCCCCATTTTAAAGGTTCGTTTTGCGTCATCTCTGCATAGTCCAGAATGAACAGGCAGGACTATTTGCACACTGCTGAGTTCAGACACATTTCCTGGAGTGCTACATTTTGAAGGGCTTGGATCCTGCTTGGCTGGGGTTTCGCATCATTCATGTCCACTGTTAACCCAATAAACTTCACCTTTGTCTGGTACCACTGACCTTTGAAGGACTCCAGTTAGGCCCCTTTAGCAGTAAGTTGGTCAAGAACGTGATGAAGTTCAGTCAGATGTTCCTTCAAGATCAGCTCAGAAGATAAAGGAAAAGAAAGGTGATTAGAAGCAGTGAGGAAGAAGAGTCATACTGAAGGTGAGAAAAAAAAAAGACTGAAAAGACCTCAAGATAAAAACGTCTGTCATGTATAAGGTATTTCCCTCAACACTTCATATCGACACTGAGCTCTTCTAAATGTTTGAGACAAAGTCAACAGCAAGTTATTGATTTTCTTTCTTTGATTTAACAGAAACAGCAAAGTGTATGTGTGTATTAAGGGCTGTGTTAACAGAGGAATGACCTCTCTTGTGAGCACTGTGCTGAGACCGCATGTAGGTGGTCAGGAAATGGAACACACACACTCTCAAACCCCTCATTGTGTTTACTGACAGAGAATTATTCTTTCTTTATTCTGTCTGACGACCTTGCTCCATATTTTCCACCACTGACAGACTGATATACCTCAGTAGAGATTAAGTAAGAGATTAGACAGCCAGCCTTATGTTCTCTGAACATCGTATTCTTTAGAATGTTTGCATTTGTGGAGCCGTACAACATCCTAAGGTTAGCATTAAGACCCCTCTTGTTTTTTCATTGTACCATTTTTGGTCTCATAAAGACTAATCCAATATTTTTGAAACACCTCAAGACAGATCAAGCCATTTTTGGCTTGATCTGTCAGAGCTCCACATACCTCAAGTTCATTGTTTTTATGTCTGTTAAACTACTTTGCTACACTGTAACCTCACGGGGGGGCGATAATGCATCAGTCAAAAGAGAAGAGGAGGAAAACTCAACAAAAATGAAAGAACAAATTGATTTATCTCCTAGAGTCAGTATCTGTGCATGATTTGTTGGATGGTGTGCCAGAGAAATGAATTATCTAATTAGGGAAAACACTACATTTCCCTACACCATATATTTTTTTTAAATGAGTGTTATCCTTTTTGCTAATCTGGTCTGTGTGAGTGGGCACTCTTTGAACGGAAGCATATATGTTACTATCAGCCAAGGGTGCCGCCAGGAATCTTGGGCCCCATGACAAAAAATTAGTGCCCATGACCACGGGCTGCTGTGCCACCTTACCCAGTGACGCCTTACCACATGGTAAGGTGGCACAAGTGGCACAAGTAAGGTGGCACAAGTGGCCATGGATGCCACAGGCTGCTGTGACCTCATTCTTTTTGTTTCAGATAGAATGTAGCATATGAATAACTTTAGTTCAAACAAATAGAAATAAAATATATCTCAATTAAAACATAATTCTCATACATATTTAAATATACAGCTGGTGTTCCGACTTAGCAGAGAAAGACAACACCTGCACTGAATGCATGTCAGATGGGACCTCTTCTGCGACAGCTGATAATAGCTACCACTAGGTGCCACTACAACTGACACTAGGTGGCCATTGTATGTCAGTGCTGACAAGCTCCTGTCAGTTCCAGATTATAATTATTATTATACAATTACCTTAATATTATGCTATTGATTATTAAACTGGGTAAGTTCACTAATGTTGACTTATTAGTTAATACTAGTGACAGTGGCAACATGAGATATTGACAATTCCAGAGTGACATTATGTTCAGCATGGTTCCATGACAGTTCACAGGATGTCATAAGTTCCCGAGAAAGTAATAGACCAGGCAGCCACTATAACTTTCAGAGTTTTTTTTTTTAAGATAATGCAAAGTTTTTGGAAAACATATTATATTTTTCAAAAAATGCCTGTTAACCAGTTTTAAAGAGTTATTACTTGTTATTATTTAATAAATTTAATATCTGCTGTTTTTCATTAATTGTGAAGTTTATTCCAGATTTGTGCGGCATTTGTTTGTTTCTGGTTGTGGACATTGTCTTTAAAGTTTTCTTATTCAAAGATGAGGCAATGAATAAAATCTGAACTACAAAATGCATTTCAATAGCATTTTTAAGGCAGCATTTTTCAATTGCACATTTCAGAAGAAATGTACAAGAGATAAGAGAAATAGCTTGTTAACCTGGGACTCTGAGGAATCAGCAGAGGAACTGCAGGCGTAAAGATGACAGAGTAACTGGACAGTTGGGCGCTCAGAGCAGTAGGTAGGAAAGTCCTACATTCTGCAATTCTCCTCTTTAGCTTGCAGAATTTCCCCCATGACTTTTGCAGATACTAAAACATCCACAATCCAAAACCCAACAGCATGGTCTGTAATCAGGTACTAGCCAATCACAGAAAGGCAGAAACCATATTACATGTCCGAGGGAGAAAATGAGATTTGGAGCAAAGTTTGTGGTCCAGATATCACTTAACTAACATGGATGGAGTCAAGGATCTTCTGAGGCTGAGACCAAGACCAAACCCCAATATTTAAAACTCTGACAAATATTTTAGGACTTTACTTTTTGTACAACACAAAATGCAAAAAAAAAACAAACAAAACAACAACAAAAAACAAACAAACTAATTACTCAACCAAAAATACTAATTACACTAATACTGGTCATAATAAACCAATATTTAAGTTATTAAATGCAGTCTCTCATTAATATGCATCCTATAAACTGAATTAATCATCTTAATTAATTAATTAATCATCAATAGTTGTTTCAGAAATGTAATAAACAGTGAAAATCTGGCTAATACAGATGTTTTATTTTTAAAAAGTAATGATCATCTGAATAAAAGTAGTTCATCAAGGAATTAAGTTTCTGGAATTTTGACATAAACTATTGAGTGTGGAACTGTCCTTGACCCAGTTTGTCGAATATGACCGAGGCATGACAATCCAAGACCGAAACCTAGATCAGAAAAAAATAGGTTGAGACTGAAATTCAGCCCTGACAGGCAGTAAAGCCAAGATAATCCTGAACAATGAATGCTGGGATATTGTAGCAAGGGTGGTAGGATTTTGTGCACAGTCAGTGAGTTGCCAGTTTGATTCTTGCTCCGTCTGCCTTTGTCGATGTGTCCTTGGACACTTCAGCCACATTACCTGCCAAGGGGGTGAAGTATCTTGCTCAAAGACACAAATGATGAGGGTAGGTGAACCAGGAATTGAATCCACCGATTGCAGGGCAAACACCCACCACCATTGTCCCCAGGTCTGGTGGATGAAG
Source organism: Poecilia mexicana (assembly GCF_051168715.1). Lineage (NCBI taxonomy): Eukaryota > Metazoa > Chordata > Actinopteri > Cyprinodontiformes > Poeciliidae > Poecilia > Poecilia mexicana. The sequence continues at coordinate 3,011,540 of NW_028263377.1, read as the reverse complement.
TGGTTCACAAGATCAAAACCTCCTGGTATTAAAGAAGTCAGTCATTATAATTTCTGTTTGTAATTCTGTGCTGTTAGCATCATAGGAACAGTTTAGTGAGTGGGTCTCCGGGGTGAGAAATGTCCTTTATGATATTTTTTTGACTCCTTGAGGCATAAGGAACTATGTGGTTCCTTCAGTGATCAGAAGACACACACTGTGCGGTTTTTAATGACCCTCTGAGCAATGTGAATAGGCCCAAGCTGTTTCAGAATAGTTCAGTCAATCTAAATCTGGGCTCTGTTTTGGGCTGAATTCTTTTCTCTTAGTTTATTCACCCTCTTGGACAGATACGTTTCATATCAATACTATCACATAAATGTAGATGATATTCAGGGGTGCTGCACCTTCAAGTATCTTGAGCTCCTCAAACTGTCTGCATTATCAGTAGCAGAAAGAAGTGACACACTGGTTAAAAAATAACTCCCTTCAACTGAACTCTGAAAAACAAAGTGTTTGATCATTTGCTCCACAGAGCATAGCTATTCTAACAGATTAGGCTTTATAACTTAGCTCTCAAAACAAACTAAAATAATTTAAGTTTTATTTTGTGACCGATGTCTTTTGAAGGTCACTCAAAACAGTTTGCCTGAGACTGTTAATCATTTGAGAAATTTTTCCAGACTTAACAGTTTGGCCTTAAGACATAAACTTGTGTCCTTTTTGTTATTTGACTTCCTGTTGTCTAAATTAAAGGTTCGGTATGCAACTTTTATAAGAATGTTTTTACTCATTCGCTAAAACTGTCCAAATGTCATGACAATATAATATGAGACAGATAATCTGTGAAACAAACTGAGCTCCTCTGCCTTGTCCTAGTGCTCCTAAAGCCACCTGCAGAAAAAACAGAAACAGCCAATCAGAGTCACTTGGAAACAGATAAACAGGTAAAATGATATTATAGTTTTAGCTTATCGATTCAAAATCTGGAATCTTATTGTTCTACATGACAGCCTGCAGTATCTTCCGCCTGAGGGTAGGAGAGGGCTGAGAGGGGCCCCTGTTGATTCTTGTTGCCCTCGTTGTTTTGCCGGGTTAGGTCTGTAGGATAGGATACCCTGTGGATATTTAACTAAAAGAAATTAAACAAAGGGACATAAGAGCCTTGCTATTTTAGAGCAAACAAATATCACACTAATATCAAACCTTGCCTGGAGGAGGAGACTTAAGAGTCAACAGGTGAACAGTAACCAGCCAGCCCGAGGCACTGAGACTTTGTGAGATTGGAATGATTAATAGCAAATGTCCTTTGTCATTTCAGACATATTATCATTTCTGAAATATTGTGGAACTATACACTTGTTTAAGATGAATGTATTTGATAACTATTTTAAATACTTGGTCATTTTTGTGGCGCTGCATTCACAGAAAACTCAAATACATTCAGGGGTGGGTAGTATCAGTGTACATTTTTCAGATACAAAACAATAAAACTTAAATCCAAATGATTATAATCAAATCTTTCAAATAAAATATAAAGAAAATATCAATAAGTGCAAGACTTAAACATTGCTTCTGGCATTGTCTAAGTCTTGCACAGACTTATCTTTTAGCAGTAGCGTTTTAATGTGAAATGTGTGTGTGTGTGTGTGTGTGTGTGTGCGTGTGTGGGGGTGTGTGTGTGTGTGTGTGTGTGTGTGCGCGCGTGTGTGGGTGTGTGTGCGTGTGTGTCTATACTGCATTTGTGGTCAGAGTGCACAAGGCTCTCTAGATATATTTTTCACCGTTGTCAAAAATTCCACCTGCATTTTTGTGAACTAGAAGATCTGACTCACCCTCCAACAGACGATCATGAGAAATTCTGATACAGTGTTAATTTGTCCAAAGAGGTGTGGTATCTATCAGCATCCTCTGACTGGTCTGGGAAAAGAACCTGTCTCTATTTTTGGAAAACACCAGATTTCTTTTGCTCTTTTTTTCCAGGATAGTTTTTGATTTTCTGTGTATAATTCTGCAATTCTGTCAATATTTCCTTTAGTGGTCTGTAGTTTCTAGGCATTTGGTAAATATCCAAATGCCAAATATTTTTAAGTACAGACTGTAGTTTGTACTTTGAGAAAGGCCATGTATGGTCACTGGCATTACAGAAAACTAGAAAACATAAGAAAAAAAATCTGTTTACACACACCATCACACAGAGCTGTTTTACAGCCTGCCATCAGTTTGATTTGGCCAAACAGCAGGTTGTGTTTTGGACGGCTTGCTCTCTAGCTGGAGGGAGACAAATGATCCCACACAAACGTGAACACACATTGAGAAGTTCATCAATGCCTGTGGGATGGGAGTTGCAATTGACATCTGCTAGGCTTGCATGTGTGTGTGTGTGTGTAATTGTCTTAATGTAATTTGCTTTTCTACCCTCCATAAATGCATGCCTATGTTTTTTGTGTGGAGTTTTCTGGTTTACAAATTCAGTACATCTATTCCGTGCTGAGATGTGTCACAGGGTAAACACTGACCCTGAGAAATAGAACAGAATACATATATATAAAAATGAAGCTTTAGTTCAACATAAACCCAATGATTGTCAGTTTCATGTATTCCGTTTACACAGGGTGTCATTAAAGGCACAGTAGAGTTCACCTTTCACCCTACAGGTCTTAATTGGTTTGACCTTAATTCAAAACAGAGAAACATACAATCTGCAGGAGACCATCTGTTGAGGACTGGAGTTTGAGATCTTTGGTCAAGGTAACAAATTAAAATACAGAGTTTATGGGTGCTTGACATTCCTCCAAATAATTGTATTTAATGTGCTGTTTCCAAAGTCTTAAAGGCATTGGATTTCTAATATATTGGTTGAAAGAGCTTGAAACTAAAATTGTTGTGGTTTTAACTAAGCTGATAAAAACAACCTCTTGATTTTATCAGTCACGTTTGCTTCATTTAAAGTGTCTGGAGTCTGAGCTACTGTGAAATGATTCCTTCCTGGAGGCGTAGACTCTGTAGACGTTTTTAATTTTACCCAAACACTAACGTTTGTCCGTGACATGTGTAATGCGGCAATTTGAAGCCATGAAGCTTATTGGAAATTTCCTGCGCTGCAACAACCATCCTCCACTGCAAAGAGAGAAGTGCTAAACTGAACGAAGCGGCTGCTAATTTAATTCAATATTTGGAAGCGTGACGAACACGGATGAACGGCTTCTTTCACTTACTCTGCTGCCATTACTAAAACTGCAGGCACACTACAATTCTAAAACACAGCAGAAAATCAATATCTTCATTCACAACTTTACCTTCTGTTCACTGATCAGTCCATTTGAAATTCTACAGGAGAAATCCAAGGAAATGTCTTGAAGTGACATTTGAATACAGCAGAATTGTACAAGCAGAAGGCTACTTTGTGGCGCAGTTGGTCCTGGGTTTGATTCCTGGCCCGGGGTCTTTCTGTATGGAGTTTGCAAATTCTCCCTGTACATGGTGCAGAGTACCTGGTTTTTCTCCAGGTACTCCGGCTTCCTCCCACAGTCCAAAAACATGAGTGTTGATTGGTCTGTATAAATTCTCCTTAGGTGTGAGTGTATGTGTGCATGGTTGTTTGTCTTGTCTGTCTCTGTGTTTCCCTGAGATGGACTGGTGACCCTGACTGGAGATAGGCACCATCAGGACCTCTGACCCCAATGGGACAAGAGTGTAAGAAAATGGATGGATGTACAGGAAGACAAGGGGAAAGCTAGCTTTCATCTGGCTAAAGAAGAAAAATGCTGCTTTATCTACTTATGCACCTATGATTCATATCTTATCTTGAAAGGAAACCAGTCTGTAGAACTGGAAACTGGCATGGGATGGTATGGGAACCATCTATACCATGAGACCTGACACCAAAACAAGAGCATGGAGATGAGACGACAGAACAAGGAACACAAATCTGGACTCTTTACAGTGAAATCTAAGACTTCTGTCTCTTGACTGTACCTGGTATGGCAATCATCAGGTGCTGAATGGTTGTGCAGATTCTCAAACAGCTAAATTGCTGCCAGGTGTGGTTGGTGCCTCCTGTTGTCTGTGGGTTTGGAGTGACAAGTGACAATCTAATTATGGCTATTAGATTGCCCTTCCTCTGTAGTAAAATAAGTTTAATTAAAAATAGACTAAAATGAGGGACTAAGAAAATGCTGAGACACACAGAGTGAAGGTATGTGTCTCAGGTGAAGGTTAAGAGGCAGATTCTGATAGACAGCTGTATTTTGATGAAATATTAGCCACTTAAAAAACTAAAGAAGTAAAAGTCTTTACGTTAATTGTTGCCTTTTAAATCTCACACTGTCCCGTCAAGTTTATAGCACATCACAGATGATTTACCTGATATAAGCAGCTAACACAAAACAAGTAAATGAATCTATAAGACTACTACACTCTTAGACTTAGTTTATTGGAATTGAAAGTCACTTGAAAAAATGTTCCAGCAGTTTTACATTGATCAATACGGCAGTCTGATCTATAGAATCTGGTGGTGTCCAGTGGACCAACAAGGCCTGACTGGATTTTTAAAGCAGAGCAGATCAGATGTAAGATTTAAGCAGTAAGAATTCAATCTGTAGTGAACAGCGAGCCAGTATGAAAGCATTCAACAGCCAAAGATTGTAAATAAATTCAGGAGCAGTTTCTTTATTAATGAGAAACCCTTTTTATTATAATGAGATCCAAACTTGTTAAAATGAGAAAATGTTCTCTTTTTAATGATTTTAGATTAAAGAAGTTGTTAAAACAAGATATATATCTCATTAAAAAAACAAAATATATTTTCTTTTGAATAACAAAGGTCAAACAGGAAAACAGCAACATCTCTTTTGTAGATTTTTAGATCTCATCTATTAGTAACAGAAAGAGAAGGAATGTCACAGCGAGCTCCTTTATGCCTTTTTAACAGGTCTTAATCTGACAGGAGTGTGTCTTCATATCTCGTCACAAAAAGAAAGTTTTTCTTTGTAACAAGAATGACAAATTTTCTTTGTTTGACAAGTTTTTGCATCTTGCTCAAATGAGAAACTCATTTTAGCAGATTTTATATCTCAGTAAGATGTGAAAGTTTCTCGTTCTAATGAAATTCTGCTCCTGAGTTTATTTCTAAGCTCTGACAATTAAACGCTTTGGTAAGCCAGTGCAAGAATACCGATACAACGGTGATGCAATTTCATCCCAGCTCATCCCAGTCACAAAGTGGTCAACACTTTAGCAATGTGTCAACACCATCACAGAAGGAGTTTCAGTAATCCAAGTGAGATGTAATGAATTCTTTAGTTATCTTAAAAACAACTCTTTTCATCATTTCTAATTTGCTTTTCATATTTAAATGTATTGTCAAAAACAACACCAAGGTCCCTTGCAGATGGATGTCAGTAAGAATCCCCACCCAGGCATCTCCCTTCAGTAGAACCGGGTGTCCAAATCAGACACCACATGTGTTCTTTCTCTAACAATAACTGACATTTTTCAGTGTTTTACCAAAGGCATATTAACAGCTAAGTCTAGTCATCTAGTCACTCATGAGCTGGGCTGAAGTATTTAAAATGTGGTTCATTTAGGTTTGGAAAACAAGCACAGACTCTACTGTATTCAGGCAGGGGGTTAAAGATAGTCCCAGTCTTCATTCATGGCTGACAATGTTTAGGAGCAGAAAAGATATATAGATGTACAGAACAGCAATATACATTTCGAAAAATATTTCATTCATTATTCATACAACATGAAAAATCTGATGCTGCTTTTGATTTATTGGCCACATAGCTTTAAGTTACCACATTGGCTGTACCTGCACCTATTTAAATAGTGAAAATGATCATTTTAGTGTGCATACAATAAAGGTTCATTACCATGGTTTAAGGTTTACATTCTTGTTTATATTTTATCTTTAATTTTTCCCCAAAAGAATTAAGGCAACAGAGACAAAGGCAGCTGTGACCTGAAGATGTCTTTGAGGTCTTTCTAATTGTCATGAATTACCCTTAAGGTTTATGTAGAACTACTTAATGACCATTAGGTGATCAAAGCTTAAGATCTACAAAGATATCAGGCATCTGCTGCCTGTTTTCTGCTGGAAATTTCATTTAAGCATGTCTTTTTTAAAATATCAGTTACAGAAAAGAAATTTCAAAAGAAGTTTGCATTTAACATTAAATCAAAAGTCTGATGGATCCTTTGATTGTTAAAAAAATATTAGCTTGCATTTAAAAATTATTTCAGTTTTATTTTTGTCACAGGAAAGAAGAGACAACACAGAGCTAACTGACACTGTCAAATTAAACAAACCAAAATTATTCAGGTAGAAAAAAGGATAATTCCAGTAAGAAGTCCTGACACCAAACATGCTGGCTGTTTAAATAAAATCTTTTCTCTATATATGTTTTTCTTTTGTGCAGCGGAGCTATCTTTATGTAAAACTGATTGGATCAAATTTTTGATAAATTTGATAAATTCAACCCGTTACTATCAAGACCTGCAAAATAAGCAGAGGCCTACTTTGAAATAAATCAGCATGATGAAGTGAAAATGAATGAATGAATGAATGAATGAATGAATGAATACAAACTCTAGTCAACAAATTAACTAGGAAACTTCAGAAGGATTCATTTAAATTGCAGTCATTTCCATTTCTGTTAATCAGGCTGTTAAAACTCAAAATGTAGAAATGAAAATACAGAATCATGCCAGGTCTGAATCCACATATGAGACTAAACTGTCTATTTGAAAGACTTACAGTTTGGTAAAGGTTTTAAAAAAGTTGTAAAACATAAATTTAACAGACTACTTAATAGAAATGTAAATTAAACATAGTCATTATCTTGACATGTATCTTTATAAGTTAAATTCTATAAACTTTAACAAATATATAGAATGTTGTAAAACCATAGAAAATTTGTAGCCATACATTTATGCTTTTTATGCTTTTGAATGCTACTGTTTAAGAAAACAACTCTATAATCTAGTACTCAAATATCTAAACTATAAATCTAGTTGCTCTTGTGTGTAAGTTACAAAATAACTGTTCAAAATGCCTAACAGCCTGTTTATGAAAGGAATACAACAATAATTTGAATAAGAAACAAAAAATGAGGTTATAATAAATGAGTAATAACAGTCCTTCTTTTTAATAATTTTTCATATTAAACATGAAAAATTATGAATTTTTTAAATCATAAGAATACAACTGAAACATCCTTTATTGCCCCGCAATGGGGCAATTTCCTTGCAACAGCAGCAACGTCACAGGCAATCACAGCAAATAGACTCACACAAAGATAAAATATGAAGTACATAAAAAAAAAAAAATCAAGAATAAAAATACTGTGCAAGAAAGACAACATTGCAACATGTTTATAACTAAATATCATTTAGTTATAAAAAATAGTAAACTCTAGTCCAAATGAGAGAAGAAGGAACATGGAGAATAAAAAGAACTGGAACCAAAGAGCTCTTGGCCACTTGGAGGTGCTCTGACATCACACATCACTTCGTAAGCCACACGCATTCCTGAGTCTCAGCCATGGACACACATGGAGTCTAATCCAATTCTGGCTTTTGTCTTGTTTCATGTTGTCATGTCTTCAGTTTGGCTCTACATCTGATCTCCATCCTCTGTTTTCTCGGCCAAACGGAGAGGAGGTTTTTGTTTTGTTCATTTTATTTCAAGTACAGTTATCACCACAATACAGGATATAAGTTTACACTACCATCTAAATCTGAGTGATGTGAACAGAAAACTTTTTCATCCACCTCTTTGACTCATATTGCAGTTTGACGCTTGTTGTTCCATACAACACCTTCGACTAATGTTATTTCTGTGTATTTTTATTGAAACCTTTTGGACTCCAAGTACCTAACACTTACGCGAGTCACAATAAAAACAAATGAATTAAAATGTAGTCAAATTAAATTCAAATTAGTTTTTGTCCCAAAGTAGACTGAAGTTGAACTGGCTATTGAAGTCCAGTTTTATTCTGTCAGAAGAATTATTCCACTTTCATTTTTAAATGAAGCTGCAGGTAAAACACCCCTGATAAAATCTGAATTAATTCTCCTTAGCAGAATCAGCATTTTCTGTGTACCATTTAAGTAATTAATCCTAAAAATATGCTCAATAGAGAGAATCCTATATTTAGGTAGGGAAAAATGCTGGTTTTTGTTATTAAATTATTCAAAAGATGGCTAACTTATTTCATAATGTACTGTAATATCCTGCTCAAAAACTCATTCCTCTATCATGAGGAATAAAGGAATGGTTTATCTTATGAATTTTTAAATTATAAAACATATAGAAAGATGCAGATTTTGTTACACTATTTCTTTTAGAAACCACCTTCTGGTATTTTTACATTGATGAAAAAATAATATAAAAAAAATTGTTCTGTTTCTAAAGGATTTT